>NC_056743.1:393270000-393440000 GCF_019279795.1 Protopterus annectens | reverse complement strand
TAACAAACACTATCTCTCAAATTATTCCAAAATAACAATAGCAAGAACACACCTACTATCTACCTTACTCTATGCCTCCCCTGTGCTCACTAACCTTCATAAAACTGATCTAAATAAACTTGAATCGTGCTACAATAAGATAGCAAGATTTGCTACAGGCTCATCCTATAAAACACATCACTGTGAGTGTCTCAACAAGTTTAACTGGTTAGAGCTCCCACTAATACTTCAATTCAATCAACTCTCACTAGCACACAAAATATTTCACCACTCAGACAAAATCCCAGCTCTACAACATCTAATTCATCTTCACAGCACAACAAAAACCTTAAGATCTAGCACTCAAAATCACCGACAGGTCACCAAATTTAACAATGAGGCAGGAAAATCCATATACAGCCACTCTGTATCTAAACTCTGGAACTCCCTTCTTGCCTATGTAACATCTAACAACTCCACCACTCAGTGTAAGAAACTCCTTAAAACTCATTTCATGAATAACAGGCTATGCTCCTGTCTCACCCCTGGATAATACTCTAGAATATAGCTAATCCCATAGATACCACACTTACAAATGCTATCTTCTCAGCCTAACTAGAGTCGTAACATGACTATAGGAAAGGAAATGTCTACCCGCAAGTTAAGATAACTTACTAACTGCTTATACAACTTGTCAAGTAGCTACTGTTGTGAACTCTATGTATTGCTTGTCATATTTAAGAACATGTTATGTACTGTCTTACCTGTTGCTTTCATAATTACTCAGAGTGTGTTCAATATCCTGTCAAATAGTTCACAATGTTAGTCTGCCTTTAATGAATGTCACATCTAATGATGTAAAACATTAAAACTGAAAATGGACCTGTATCCAGACGGACTCTCCCAGGTAACAAATGCAAAATAAAATAAATAAATAAAATATATTTTATATATATATATATATATATATATATATATATTCATATATATATATATATATATATATATATATATATATATATATATATATATATATATATATATTCATATATATATATATATATATATATATATATATGGGTATATGTATACCATGCACACATGTCAGCTAGTCTGTATTGCCCATGCTGTCGTATAAAGATATAGCAGTGTCCCTCCTAACACCTCCAGCAGATGTTACAGTGCCAGGACAATGTGTGTGGTTACCGTCATAGAATGTGGATGTATTATAATAGTTGTTCAAGTGTGTGTGTGTGTGTGTGTGTGTGTGTGTGTGTGTGTGTGTGTGTGTGTGTGTGTGTGCAGACTCATCTCTTATCACGCTAAATCACATATGTTATGTCAGAACATTGGATTACTGGTAGTATTATTCTGATAATGTCCATGATTGTTGTTCATTCTTGTAATGTTTTCCATGAGCCTTTACCTGTGCCCAACTTGGTGGGGACCTCTGCTGAGAGTACACTCATATTCAGGCATAAAAGTTTGTATGGCCTCACAATATGCACCCTACCCTAATCGTATGTCAGATGCCTGATAAATGTCCTCTACATTATTCATCTTAGGATGGTTATCTCACATAGACATCCTCCCCATCGGTATGTCATGTTGTGTGACAGTCACATAAAACAAGTTTGCACTGCACAGTCTCTACTGTACCATATTGATATTTGATTGGTGTTGCTGCTAACCATCTTCCATTGACATGCCCTCCTCTGCTGTACATTAGGTTGTTTCATCTGTCCTCTTTCCCTGAGTTTATTCCTAGAATTCATGTGTGTGTGTCTCTATTCAATACACACACTTCCCCTGAGTGTTCATTTTACATGGCAGTCCATGTACTGCTGCATGTCATTTACACAGCTTCAGTACAGAATGCCAGGAATAGGATATCACAATACTCTGCATTAGAGATACACTGGCCTGTACTGTATTTAGACCATATACTTATTCATACCTCTCAACTGTCCAGATATTACCAGGATGTCGAGATGTGTTCCTTATCAAATTTGTGGCTTTCTGCCGTATCACTGGCATGATCTCAGGACTGATGTGATTCTATATTACAGACATTTGAGTTCATACCTCTCAGCTGTCCTGATTTGTCCAGAATGTCCCATTTTTGTCTTATATTTTTGATCTTTTCCTCATAGCATGTTGGTTTTCTTGCAATTCATTGGCATGTCATTGCAGATTGAAGTCAAAAACTGATGACAGACATTTGAGTTTTAGATGTCATGCTCTTCAGAAATGTCTAATTTCTAAGTTTGGAAGAGCAATATTAGAATCTGTCCCTATTTTGCACTTTGCCCCCCCCCCCCATTATTCATGTCTTTGTCCAGATTTCTTGCTCTAAGAGGTTACAAAAACAAACGAACTCTGGAACGGTGCTGTTATGTATCCAAAAATTTAATAAAACTCTGCCATAAAAACATACAAACTTCTGAGATGTAAGCGCTTTCGGGTGTTAACCCTTCATCAGACAAAGGTAAAATGGTGCAGAACACAATTTAAATAAGAACACAGCCAATGAACAATTAGTGAAATCAAATCAGTAAAAAAAAACGCCTATTTTTTAAGGTGGGTTTAATAGGAACAACATCATTGAGCCCTGGATTCCTATGTGCCATAAACTCTAGGATCTTCCGTGACTCTATCTGTTCTGTGTAGTGTTTTATATCACCTCCCCTCTTGTTAAGCCTTACATTAACTATGGCCCTAAAAGTAAAACAATGTGTAGGATGTTCACTAATATGTCTGAACAAAGCATTATGTGTATCTTTGTTTCTTATACTAGAAAGATGTTGCAATATTCTAACTTTGAACATATTATTCGTCTTGCCCACGTAAAAACATGGGCAGGACTTACAATTAGCCAGATACACTATATCCTTAGTCCTGCAAGTGGCTTAGTTATACCTTCAAGAGAAATGAAACAGGACACTAGATTTAAGGTTATGTTCACTTATAGTAGTGATATAAAAGATATCACTGGAATTATAAGGGACAACTGGAACATCCTTACTAGTGATGATAGAATCAACACCATAGTAGGGCCGACTCCAGTATTTGGATATAGGAAGAATAAGAGTCTAAAAGACATTCTATGTGGGGAACATGTTAGTTTATGTCATACCCCTGCTTTATCTGTAGGCAGCAAGCCTTGTGGTAGATGCAAGGCCTGCCCTTATATTTCTCAAGATGTCTCTTTTATATATCCTGTTACTAATAGGACCTATATGTTGAAAGCTAAAGCCACTTGCAGGACTAAGGATATAGTGTATCTGGCTAATTGTAAGTCCTGCCCATGTTTTTACGTGGGCAAGACGAATAATATGTTCAAAGTTAGAATATTGCAACATCTTTCTAGTATAAGAAACAAGGATACACATAATGCTTTGTTCAGACATATTAGTGAACATCCTACACATTGTTTTACTTTTAGGGCCATAGTTAATGTAAGGCTTAACAAGAGGGGAGGTGATATAAAACACTACACAGAACAGATAGAGTCAAGGAAGATCCTAGAGTTTATGGCACATAGGAATCCAGGGCTCAATGATGTTGTTCCTATTAAACCCACCTTAAAAAATAGGGTTTTTTTTTACTGATTTGATTTCACTAATTGTTCATTGGCTGTGTTCTTATTTAAATTGTGTTCTGCACCATTTTACCTTTGTCTGATGAAGGGTTAACACCCGAAAGCGCTTACCTCTCAGAAGTTTGTATGTTTTTTATGGCAGAGTTTTATTAAATTTTTGGATACATAACAGCACCGTTCCAGAGTTCTTTTGTTTTTGTGGCTTCTTAATCGTTGTTCTCTGGTTGGGGTATCAGCACCAAGCATTTGTTTTTTGGATTTGCTCTAAGAGGTTGAGAGGTATGTTTGAGTTACATTCTACCACATTTGTATGTGACATCTATGTCAAATATGTCCCTATTTGTGGTTAATTGTCCCGACGTTATGTTAGCGTTTGTGAAGATGTGTTGCACTAATGGTCTGACAGCTATATATGAAGCCCTGGTGATCATTGTGACATTCCAGGCAAATCTGGGGACAATAGGTGCTCTGCTTTAAACATAATTACTATCTGCATTCTCTTACATGGTTTCCTGGTCTACAACACTGCTAGCAGCCATGAAACCTCGCTTAGACACTGTGTGCAGCACTAATATGCATTACACAGTGGTGCAAGCTGCAGCTCACCATGCTCCACCATGCACAAATGTAAACTCTGTCTAGGCTTTGCGCGGCACCTGCATGAAGTTTATTGAATCCTGGGTAATCGTCCATAAGAAGCACTAGTGACAAATACATATAAAAAATGGACAGAGCAATGATGATACTCAACAGCAAAATTAATAGTAAGCTCATTAGATTTAAGACAGGTGAATTAATAATGAAAATCAAATATAGACCTCCTACAGATGATTGAACAGTCATCAAGAATATGTCCCCCCATTTTAATTTGATCAAAGAATGCATTTAATATCTTATTATAAATACATACTTCCTCAAAGAATTACATGCAAAATGTCAGCATAAAAAGGAACAAAGCTGGCTCTCATTGCCATTATGCTGATCTATAATTAACATTCACCACTAAAATAGAACACATTCTTAGACAAAACCTCTTCAAATAACATGAACAGAAAATCAATAAATTCAACAGGATATAATAAATCCGATATACTGAAATAAATATTTAACAGCTCAAATCCCCCCTTCATAAGGGGTGTTAGCATATAGGTTGATTATTTCCAAAGAACAAATTATATAAGATTCATCTATAACAATCCCCCGGATTCTCAAAAGCTTGCACGGACTGCAAGATCGGTGCAGGAGCTCAGGCAGGCAATATGTCTGCTGTGCAAGCCAGGAACAGCCTGCAGGGGCATGCATGAACGCTCCTGCACTAATCTTGAAAGGCCTAAGTCCTGGTATGCAAATTACCCCATTTGCAGGTGAAATCCATGCAAATGAGGTGATTTTGCAATCCAGGAAGCTTGCAACAGTCCGTGCAAGACTACTGCAATCTGCAGAAATGTACTCGGTTAGTAACCGAGAACAGTTCTGCAAAATCCAAAACAATGGTATGCCAGCTCCAAATAAAGGCTGTATATCATGTAGTGAGCATGCCAGTTGCCAAGTATAAGGCCATTGGCATTGCAAACAGTTTAAAAAATAAAAAAAGCAACTTTTATTTTATATTTTTTTTTTAGCCGATAATGGCTGTTTAAGCATAGGGCAGCAGTGCACAAACAGGATCGGGGGGAAATAATAAAATAAACCTAAAATAAGCATTCTAACTAAAATCAGTATTCTGCCATGCAAGTCAATGGAAGGCAGAAGACAATCTGGCCAGTGAGTAGTGGCTGCTAAGGGGAGAGGCTCAGTGTGAGACAAATAACTATGCATTAGCAGGCAATCCTATGCAAATGAGGGGAAGAATAGTGAATCCCATTTTTCCCCAGCATGTGAGTCAGGACCCAACAGTGTAAGAGTAGGAATAGCCTGGTGCAAGCCTAGGAGTTAAGTGACATCATGGGTGTGTGTGCCAGGCATGCTGTAAGCAGATTGGATCCCTGTGGCTCGGGTTTGCTCCTAGCTTAGCATAGCTAAGCTAGGGGGTGTGTCTAAACCTGCTTATCACCCTTTACAAAGCCTAAATGGGTGTGTGCACAGAGCACCAGGCTTTACAGGAAGAAAAAAGAGGTTAAACCTGGAAATAGCAGCAGTGTGCACATTTGAGCACTCTGAGCGGTGTGCACCTGGGCTGAGACAGGAAGGCAATGGGAATGGAAAAGAGCAGTAGGAAGGTAATCAAGGAGAATTAGCTTAGCTGGCAGGTGAAATGTATCAGAATCAGCCAATTACACAGGCAGCAGACCAGCCCAGCCCAGAACACTACTATAAACTAAGCAAACACCTTCTCCTCTGGTTTTTCCCACACTCTACACCACCGGTGTAAACAATTGGGGAACTTTTAACACTCACAAACACAAAATGTTAGGGGCTGCAATAGCTATCATACAACTTGTAGGAGAGGCTGAGGGTGGTGAGGATGTGAAAGCTGCCGAGAAACCCACAGTGAGGAGATGGAGAAGAGTGTACAGACCCAGGGTAACCTACCAAGGGCTACATGAGCTGGAGATAGTGGAGCGCTATCGGGTGGACAGGGATCTCCTACAGCAAATTGTTGAGCTGTGCCAGCCACACCTGACACACAGAACTAACAGAGAGGAACCCATCCAAGTGGATACCAAGGTATGTGTAGGCCTAAGAATACTAGCTACAGGTACCTTCCAAAGGCCATTTGGGGATATGGGGATTTCACAGGCATCAGCATCCAGGTTGCTCCACCAGTTCCTGGATGCCATGTCAGCACATGTCAGTGAGCAGTTATATATTCCCAGCACCCATGAGGTGTTGGCCAGCAATATGCGTCTCTTCCACCAAATACCCTGAGGTAGTGGGTGCAATAGACTGCACGCACATATGCATCAAAGCACCACCTGGTGAGCGGGGTAGAGTCTACATCAACCGCAAGGGCTTCCCCTTCATCAACTGCCAGGTCATGTGCAATGCCCATGGCATAATAATGAACGTGTGTGCTGGCTGCCCTGGAAGCTATCACGAGTCCCACATCTGGCATCTGACACAGCTGTTCCAGAGATTTTCCAATGGGGACATCCCACATGGTCACCTAGTGGGGGATGCTGGATACGCACTGGAGCCGTGGCTGATGACACCCATTAGAAATGCACACACACACCCGAACAAGAACTCGATAATGAGGCACACGCACAAACAAGAATCATAATAGAGTGTGTGTTTTGGATGGTCAAGTCAAGAATCCAGTGCCTGGACACATCCAGTGGAGCCTTGCAGTACTCACCAGCTACATGTACCCAGATTGTCATCATATGTGCCATGCTACACAATATGATCCTGCGGAAACAGCTGCAGCAGGAACAGCACAGGGCAGGGCCACGCAGCCCCCCACCATTGCAAAGGCCTGCACAGGCACAGAGTGACTCGGAGGAGGATCAACCTGAGCCTGCCCCAGTAGGCAGAAGGAGGCATGCTCAGTATGCCCTGGCCTTGGCAAAGAAGCAACGTATAGCACATACACTGACACAGGAGGGACCCAGGGAATAACACCTCTCTCTGACTCTCACATACAGTAAAAGGGATGCTAAACATTACACTACCTGTGCCTAACCATGTGTAGGGAGTGTACTATGTGCATCCAACATAGGCAGCCCTGCAGCACCACCCTCAATACTGGGACACCCACAAGGTAAGTGACTCATACATGCCAGTCGGGGAGGGAAGTCACATACCCAACAACAGTCACAGCCAGCAGGACAGGTGTAGACAAACACAAACAAATGCTGTGCTATGGCCTCTGAATGAGGCCTATGGATAACCTCTCCCCCCAGGCCTAAACAGACAGACTACAGCAGGTTAGGCAGTGGGATGTCAGTTCTGAAGGCTAGGATGTCAGAAACTAATATGTAGGTAATTAAAAGCTAAGATCTGTAGTACACTGGTATGCCTCTAGCCAGCATTATAGGTAAGACTACAGACTGAAATGAAGTACCTGACATACCAGTACGGTCTTAGCAAATGTGTACAAGTGTCAGGTGTGCCTCCCTCCATCCTACATAGAAATATAGTAACAGTCATGTGTGCCCCCCCAATCCAGTGTAGAAATGTAGAAATAGTCAGGTGTGCCCCCCCATCCTACGTAGAAATATAGTAACAGTCAGGTATGCCCTTCCCAATCCTGTGTAGAAATGTAGTAACAGTCCATGCCAAATGATTGACAGATACCCTGCAGAGACAGCATGCTACCTGTAGGTGTACAACACAAAGGTCAGCACTGCAGTACAAACTAGCTGGACCCGATCCATACACATTCAATACAGACGGCCATACTGGGCATTACCACACACAGAGTAATGAAGGCAATGCCAGTCAACAACATACTGAACGTTCATACTGGGCATGCTCACACACTTAAACACATGAAGGCCATGTCTGCAAACATCAGTGGACCAGACATATCTGTCAGCTGCAGATGTTAGTGTAGATACTCCTCAGTATGCACCACACATGCTTTGCACACACAGTGGATAGGAATACAGGCATATATCTAAGGGCAATACACTATAATAAGCTAAAGTTGGGCATACATAGATGTGTGGAAGAGGGTGACTGTGACAAGGAGCCATCCAGAGCTCTCCCACCCAGCACACAGCCAAAGAGCCATGACCACACGAGCGTCTGATGTCATACACTGCAGATACTAGTCACCAGTATCTGTCAGCATTACAGAGTATGTGGTGCACGTTCCAGCTGTGTAACATGACTGTTCAAGGAAGTAGTCATCTAGCAGCTGTATACACGTACCTGTGGAATATGACCCAGGTTATGCCTGCATGTGGCATGTCAACCTCAAGATGAATGGGTTATGGCCCATGCACACACACTGCCCTCCCCAGAGCCCCACTATGACAAGCCTGCTGAGGTCATCTACTATGAAATACACCCTTAGGGCAGTTGTATCTTGGCAATCTCTGTGGCATGTCCCATAACTGCATACTGGTGTAGTGTGATAAGCTAGTTAGGTAGGAGTTCTAACCCTAACCTTGGCAACTGTGTGCGTGTGTTTGTCTGACTCTGTCTGAATAGAGAACAATGCTTTTTAGGGTGGTCATCCATCTAGAAATACATCCCTGGAAAAGCTGCATCCCAGTAATCTTTGTGGTGCATCCCATAACTGTAGACTGCTGTCGTGTAATAAAATAGGCAGGTAGGAGTTTAATTCCTAGACATGGCAGCCATTTGTATGTCTGTCTGTTTAGAGAAAAATGCTTTTTAGGGTAGTCACACCCCCTACAATTTAAATGCACTACAGTGGCAAAGCTGCTGATATCATCCACCTAGAAATACATCTCTGGGAAGGATGTATCTCTCTAATCTCTGTGGCACATCCTGTAACTGTGTCCTGTTGTAGTGTGATAAATTAGGTAGGTAGCTGTTCTACCCCCAGACATGGTGAGTGTGTGTGTCTGTATGATCCTGTTTGTGTAGAGTGCAATGCTTGTAGGGTAGTCACACTCCATACAATTTAAATGCACTACTTTGGCAAAGCTTCTGATGCCATCCACCTAGAAATACACCTCTGGGAAAAATATAGCCCAGTAATCTACATAGCACATCCTTTAACTGCGTACTGCTGTAGTGTGATAAATTAGGTAAGTAGCTGTTCTACTCCCAGACATGGCAAGTGTGTGTGTGTCTGTCTTACGCTATCTGTGTAGAGAGCAATGTTTTCAGGGTAGTCACACTCCATACAATTTGTATGCTCTACTCTGGCAAAGCTGCTGATGTCATCCACCTAGAATTACACCTCTGGGAAGCTGTGGCCCAGTAATCTCTGTAGCACATCTTGTAACTACATGCTGCTGTAGTGTTGTATAGACCTGTGTTAGGGGTTCTATACCCATGTATGTCAATTTTGTGTGTGTTACATTGTCTGTGTGGGGATCAATGCGTTTTAGGCTAGTCACACTCAGTACATATCCAATGGCCTACTTTGACAGTCCTGCTAATGTCATCCAATGTGAAATACACCTTTGGGGAAGTAGGTCTCCAGTAATTCCTGTGGTGTGTCCTATAACAGCTCCATGCTATAGTGTGATATAGACCCCTATTACGGGTTCTGTACCTGTGGATGTTTTGTTGTGTGTTCCACTGTCTGTGTGGTGAGCAATGCATTTTAGGCTAGTCACATGCAGTTCATATCCAATGGCCTTCTTTAGCAGAAATGCTGATGTCATCCAATGTGAAATGCACCTTTGGGGTAGGAGGTCACTAGCAATCCCTGTGGTGTGTCCTGAAACAGCTCTATGCTGTAGTGTGATATAGATCTCTGTTAGGGGTTCTATTCCCACGCATGTCAGTTGTGTGTGTTCCAATGTCTGTGTGGGGAGTAATGCAATTTAAGCTAGTCACACTCAGTACATGTCCAATGGCCTACTTTGGCAGTCCTACTGATGTCATCCAATGTGAAATACACCTTTGAAAGAAAGGGTACTCTAGTAATCTCTGTGGTGTGTACTATAACTGCATAGTGCTGTAGTGTATTAAATGGGTAGGTAGGAGTTCAACTCCTGGACATGACAGGTGTGTGTGTGTTTGGAACTTGTATCCTGTGTGGAGGTGTGTGACACCTGGGCTTAATGTGGGGTGGGTTTTGCAAATGTCTTTCATGGTGGCCCTATATCACAATGCCCTCTGTACAGGGATAACAGATGTGAAATAGCCGAGAGGCTGGGGTGCAAATCCATATCCATACACTTGACATCACAGCCAGGCAATCACAGTTAGCAACCCCAGTATTACCCAGAGCACACTTTCAACCCATGTCACATACACATGCACACACACACACACACACACACACACACACACACACACACACACACACACACACACACACACACACACACACACACACACACACACACACACACACACACACACACACATACACACACACACACACACACGCCGAGGCAACAACCAATATGTATGTAGTACACTGCATATTGGCGAGTGATAATAACTATGGAGTGATTGCAGTGGCTGACAGAGGACATGGCACCCTGTCCATCTGTCCAATAGGCACATACATGCAGACAGTGCACTTTCCCCATGTTCCCCACTAGACACCTGCAAAACCTGTGGTGCCATCACATGTGACCCACAAAGGACATACCATGCCTGAAAACATGCCCTGTATGGACAGCTGCCACTGACACCAGGGAATGCCAGTAGCATGCTATCAATGTAGGTGTAGGGTTAACCTGCTGTCCATTACCAGTTCCAGTTCCAGGCACAGGTGGCCATGACTGGCACATCTGATGATAATCTATGTATACAACACGGGCCCGACACCCAAGGTACAGTTCCACATGTCATTGTACATGAATGTGGGAGGTGTGCACATCCCAGACACCATTCATATCATGTACTAGGGAACACATACATGGCAGGGGATGCACAGCATTGGCCACACACAATAGCCACTCAGGTGACTGCATGGTGCATACTATACCCACCTGTGTGGGCAAATGCAAAATCCACAGGCCTGAGCCACAATGCAGACCATTGTTATGTGGCCTGATGCCAAGGTAAACCCATCACCTAGTTTTGTATAGCCATCTGCCGCAGTCAACCACCACATACCCGTGCAGAAATGCACCCATGCATGTCAGTACTGGCACCCTCTGTGTTTGTGTGTGTGTTGTATGATGTGTATGATCACATCCACACTCACTACAACCCCCAGTGGCATACTGACGCATGCTGTCTGATGTCATACACCCCCCCATACCCTTTGCCCATATAACCTCCATATGACCCATGCGGTGCATGAGATACCTGCACAGTAATGTGTTGTGGCAATCTCACTAGTGATTAGCTATATCCATGGCCCTGCCAAGTGTGCCAATGTGTGTGCATCCCTGTGAGAGTGTGGCTGTGTTGACACTGGCACCTGTTCATGCGGACAGGCACGTGTACATCACCTACCATATTGTTATCATATCCCTGTTGCAGATGTCACTCACCATCACATATATGTTCTGCAGACTCCACAACAGGTAACCTATGTGTTGCATCCAACAACTGCATAGAACTGTGATAGCAGTACATAGTCATCAGGGGTGACACAAACATGCTTAGTTTTTACTCTCCCACCTCTCTCTGACTTGCTGGTGCCTCTGTCTGCCTCCCTCACTCCCTCACTGGTGGATGTGGAGACCTATACCTGCTTTTCTTAGGCAGCAGCATGCGTATTTTAGGTAATGCTCATGATCAGCTGATGGCCTCTGCATGAAGTGCAGCCGCCCCTAGATGATTGCATGTGGAACAGCTGTGGTAACATTCCCATAGACAATTGCATGGAAACACACTCCAATATCTAAGAACATCATGTTTGTGTTGGTCCTTTTTAGTCACTGTGAGCAGGAACTCGTTCTGTTGTTTGGCAAACAGCATCTCAGATGGATTGGGGATTTACCTCTGACAACATACACTGTGGAAAAAGGCCAACACACAGGAGGGGGATGTGCCTGACCTGACTACAGACTGCAAGTGCTGCTATACTGCATTCAGAGTAATGTTGATTTAACAGGGTGTGTACAGATATGGCCTTCCTACATGTATTAATACCTGCCATGTCAGTTGTATGTTTATGAAGACTCCCAATCTGTAGGGTCATCTGCAGACTGGGCAATGTGTGGTGAATTTGGTGCCATGTGTTACCCACAGAACATGTATCTGTGAACTGCAGAATGTAGTTTGAGGATTGCAGTCTGTAGATGGTGTAAGCCATGACAATTACTGACTTCATATCCCTCATAGGACATATATTGCAACAAACTCTGTTAGAACAGTAAATGTATGCTGTTATCACAGCAACATGTTAGTATTGGCCCTGTGTATGTTCTTCCAGCCACAACTCAATCAACCTTTGTACATATGTCATGCATTAAGAGGTGCATAGTTGCTGTATACCATAATTAGTGTCATCATATCTGATAACAAGCCAGTGAGATATCAGACTGCTACACATGTTATGTACAGTAGCAGTTATATTTGATGACATAACCTGGACAAACTGTTATTGTTTGTACAGTACTGAGGTCTGTGTAGTTATGGTGAATGTTGACAGTGTGTGTATTGTTAATATGTACCTTGGCCTGTGTACAGACTGTGGTAGTTGTCATCGCCCTAAGTCCTGTCCTATCTGATGTTACATGCTGCTCCACTGTATGTTACCATATCTGCTTGCATGTTTGTAGGGCCATATACACACATGTCCCATACCACAGTCAGTCATCAGACCAAACTGTGTAGCGGTCCAGTATATGTAGGGTTAGTGTGTGAGTGGCACATATGAAGATGGTGTTTAACAGATATATACTGTAATATTATGCTAACTTGCCATATGTGGCTATGGTTGTGTTCTCATTGGTTGTGGTTATGCACTGTCACACAGGTGTATCTTACCCTGTGCTGTGACATGCCTGTACAGCCTGCTATATATGCAGGTACATGTGCATTCCCCCATAGGAGATGTAGGCCAGTGTTGAGCCAGTCTGACTGCAGCCTGCACAGTGCATTGTTACATGCCTAGCAGCATACGGTACTTATCCAGTGAGATGTCATGTGCAGATACTTACCAGATGTACTGCTGCTGGGCCTCCCTTAACAGTCACGTATGCCAGACAAAGCAGTGGGATGCTGTACAGATGTATGTCAATATCTATTGGGTAGTATGTGGCCATGGCACCTAAGTGCCAGCAGTTATTATGTCTCAAGCCAGACAGGGGTGTGTGACCTCATAGCCTAATGTGGCATATGTATACCAGTCGTTATGTGTTATAGCCATTGACATGGCTGTTAACATCCATATTGTCAGGTATGGTACACATGTTTTGCACTAAGGGGTTCTGTGTATACCTTGGGCCTATACAGAGTGTGTCAGAATGTCCACACATATTACCCAATATCTCTGCTGCAGTCGACAGGGACGGCATGTGCTAGCAGCAGTACTTCCCTGTGATGTCCTTAGTTAGGAAGACCTTCTACATTGCCCACCTTATCATGAAGGGATTCTCATCTAGATCAAGGGAGGTCATAGTCTCCCTATACTCATCACTCATCAGACCAATGATTGAGTACAATGCCCCATTCGGAATGTATCTGACCCGACACTTGCAGCAGCTGGAGAGGCCACAAAAGTTCCTCACCAAAAGGATAAAGGGTCTCAAACATCTGTCCTATGCTGCCCGACTGAAAGAACTCCAGCTCTATTCAGTCGCTTACCGCTTGCTCAGAGGTGACCTTTGCCTAACATACAAGGCCATGTCAAACCCAGATTTGATGAATATGCTTCACCTCAAAAAATCTAGATCCGTCAGAGCCACAAGGGCGGAGACTTAAACCTCGACACGGCTATTAATAGGACGTGCTGGAGGGATAGATTCATCACCCAAAGACTCCCTATGCTGTGGAATAAAATCCCGGTATATGTGAGGCAGAGCACCTCGCTGGCCTTGTTCAAGAGAAATCTTGACCAATGGATGGGAGATCGCAGATATACCCCAGGGATTACCTCAGTGTCACTGCTCAACAGAGGCACAGCAAAATAATGGGTATAGTTCCCCATACTAAAGGGGTGGCGTAAGCCACAAAACTATGGGCTAGGCTTGTAAATGCCCTCGGGCAGATAGCCTAGTATGAACCTATGAACCTATGAACCTATGATATCTGTTGATAGCCAATGGCACACATGTGGAAAGCAGATGTGACCTCCAACACACACCATGTCTGTGAAGACAATCCCAAGTACAGTAGCAATAGTATGTAGAACTGTAATAGTACACAAATAAAGGTTTTCCATTTCTGCACACCTGTATGGGGTCTTTCCTATGACCTCTCTGTGGATATATGTTGCAGGCAATGATTGTCATTTGTATGGGTGGCCCATACAGTGTCCAGTTGTTCAGGTGTGAACTGTAGGCATATTGGCTGTTCCATATTTTGTACACCTTCTACATATGTATCTTACTGTACATATCTCTGCATGTGTATGTGTAGTCACATGTATATCAATATATATTTCAGTGTCAATAAGGAAGTAATACATGGGAAACCTTTTAAGAGAAGAAGCACATAGACACCCCCCCCCCCACCATAAACAATACTCTGGCAACTTTTGAAAAGGTTGTAACTGATGATATCTATGAATTTGGAAACAAGTGCAAAACTCACAAGATGAACTACAATTTAAACAAAAGTAAATTTCAAGTTTTGAAGGAAATTCAAAGGAATTATGGAATTCGGGTTATGAAACCAGATAATGGGGGAGGAGTAGTATTATATGACACATCTGAGTATGTCAACAAATTGAATACTATACTTTTGAACTCAGGGAATTATGAAATATCATCAATTAATGAGGTTAATATAGGGCATCATAAGATAGATTTATATCTGGAAGAATTTTTATTGGATGGAAGGGTAGATATGGACATGTACAATTTTTTAAAAGTTGAATACCCCATTTTAGGTACCATAGTGGGAATACCTAAAGTACATAAAGATATTCTGGATCCTCCATTCCATCCAATTATATCAGGAAATAAATCCAAGACATTCCCTTTTGGGACGGTTGTTGACACTTGGTTAAAGCCTATATATAAAAAAGTACCGCATATTGTCATTGATTCTTGGGATTTTTTAGGTAGACTTACCCCGGACTTGTGTAATCAGGATACAATACTTGTTACAATTGACATGGTAGATCTCTTTTCTTGCATTCCTAAAGAGGATGGAATGAGACGGTTTGCAAGTAGTATCGGGAAGCATGCTGATTTACCATGGGATACTGTATCACTAATATTAGAATTTATGGATATAGTCTTAAAACACAATTATATATTTTTTGAGGGAGAACAATATAGGCAGTTCAAGGGAGTGGCAATGGGGGCGGCACGCACCCCCATTTTTTGCTAATCTAGTCCTTCTTGACTGGGAAACCGAGTATATACTTGACACTAGTTGGCAAGAATTCATTAAGAGTTATGTAAGATTTTTGGATGATATATTTATATTATGGAATGGAAATGCAGAGGAATTATAGTAATTTTTTGAATATTTAAATTATTCTAGTGAGTATCTAAAATTTACATATAATATGGATATGAAAAAAATGTCATATTTGGATACTCATATATTCATTGAAAATGGTAAATTTAAGTCCAAAATATATAGGAAAGATACTTTTAGTAACTCATATTTGCAATATTCCAGTTGTCATCCATTTAGCCAAAAACGTAGTATTATAAAAGGTCAGTATATTACAGCAGCAAGAATGACCTCAAAATTTGAGGACATGATAGAAGAACTAGATAAGATAGGAAATATGTTTATGGAAAGAGGATATCCCTTGCAACTGATAGAGGATACTAAAAAATATGTTAAAAGTGAATGGGGCAAAAAATATAAACCTTTATTAGGTACTGGGTTCATTAGAACCTTCAACAAAAGCAAAGACATAGAAGGTGATGGCAATATTAAAGGAAAATTTTGCAGAGCATGTATATTCCAATATGGACCATATGTAAAAGGAATTCAAAAAACAGTAGAAGCAAACTGGAACATAATGAAATTTGAAGACACTGTATACAAAAGGGTAGGAGAACATCCGGTGTTTGTCTAGAAGACAGCAAAGAACTTGAAATGTAAATTTGAAAGTAAAATATTTATAGGGAATGATAAAAGAAAGGAAGGGGGTACCCGAAAATGTGGGCAGTGTAACCAATGCAGTAAGATTATGCAAAAATTGTCTCTCATCTTGGAAGACATAAACAAAACGGAAGTTAGATTTAGGAATGGCAATCGTCGTACTCAACACGTCATACATTTAGCTAAGTGCACAAAATGCCCTTGTTATTATGTGGGCAAGACAGATAGGTGCTTAAGAAATAGAAATTATGACCATGGTTATTGCATTAGGAAGAAGGATATGAAAAATGCATTGTGTAGGCACCTTGTCAATAGTCCAAGCTGTGGCACTTTTACATTTGGAATATTAGAGCACATTGTGATCAACCCCAGGGGAGGTAACATATGTAAGACATTAGGGGAAAGAGAAACCAGATGGCAGATTTTGTTAAATACATCTGTCTACCCTGGGTTAAAAGAGAGCATTTCAATTAAGCCTGTATTAGAGAACACACATTAAATGTACACAACATAAAAGAGAGAATACACTCATTTTAGCAGTATGATATTTTAAATCCTGTACAGATAACCCATGACTGGTTAGACTTAATATTTTTTTAAACCAAGTTTTAACAAGTTTTTATTGTTTTGTACTATTTATTTATAAGTAGAATTTATTCATTTTTTTCAACTGCATTCAATCATGTTTTAAAGTGTAGTATGGTTTTAAAGCATATAACATTGTATGAGTTGCATAAGATGAATTATGAGCATTACTAGCAACATAATGTGTTGTAATAGGAAGGAAAACATTCTAGCACTGAGCAATTTAAATATTTAATTGTTCAATTGATGTACGTTAGTGGATTGTTGGATTGGTTATTTGCATATATAAAACCCAGTATCTAATTAATGTAAGTGTTCTGATGAAGTCTACTTTGATGTAGATGAAAGTGCTTAACAAAGTTTTAATGGGTTTGTATTATTGAATAAAGAAGTGTTTTACAAGGAATTTTGGAGTATTAAGTGAGTCCTGACATTTAGTGCAGTGAACGGAGTTTGGGTACTTTCATTTTTCGCTGACAGAGTTAACATTTACCTATACAGAGTGTGTCAGAATTTCCACACATATTGCCCAATATCTCTGCTGCAGTCGACAGGAGCGCCATGTTATAGCAGCAGTCCTTCCCTATGATGTCCTTAGGATATCTGTTGATAGCCAATGGCACACATGTGGAAAGCAGATGTGACCTCCCACACACACCATGTCTGTGAAGACAATCCCAAGTACAGTAGCAATAGTGTATAGAACTGTAATAATACATAAATAAAGGTTTTCCATTTCTGCACACATGTGTGGGGTCTTTCCTATGACCTCTCTGTGGGTATATATTGCAGGCAATGATTGTCATTTGTATGGGTGGCCCATACAGTGTCCAGTTGTTCAGGTTCACACACCTTCTACATATGTAACTTACTGTACATATCTCTGCATGTGTATTTGTAGTTGCATGTATATCTATCTATATATATATATATATATATATATATATATCTATATATATATATATATATATATATATATATATATATATATATATATATATATAAGTATATCTGTATCCGCATACATGTGTCTTGCATATATGTATACTGGGGATGTTGATAGCTTCCACGTTTTACATTTCCTATAGGAGCCGGACTGTACTGCATGATATGTTATGAATACCAGCCTGACATCATACAGATGGGATGTAGTACTGTTAACATCTTGTGGCCATGTCATGTCAGGTCCTGGTTAATGGGATCTGCAACACTTGGTAGTGTATTGCAGGGCGGACGTGTTTGACTCTGGTGGGTATGCCTACTCGTACAAGACATTTATTGTTTATTTATTGTTTGGGGCCTCTCAAGCCCATTACTGGTGCAAGTGGACATATTTGTTTTGTTACTCTACCATTGCTATCTACAGATGTATGGCCACATATACCTATATATATATATATATATATATATATATATATATATATATATATATATATATGACTATGTCCGTATATACCTACATAGATATATATCTGCATACATATATGTACCTTGCTATGTATATGTAGACATATAGGTGTCGACATATGTATATGCATGTGGACATATATGTTGTTGTTATTTCCCCATTGCTATCTACAGATGTATATCTATATATACCTATATATATATATATATATATATATATATATAGATAGATATATAGATAGATATAGATATATCTATCTATCCGCTGACATATATATAACCTGCCGTATATATCTAGATGTATAGATGTAGACATAGATATCTATGGCTATAGGCATTTGCATGCATATACGTTCATATATATTCATATATATGTATACATGTCTGTATATATATATATATATATATATATATATATATATATATATATATAAATACATATATAGATAGGTTGTATCTGTTTAGATATTAGTATATGTATGCATACACATACAGCTAAATGTTGGAATACATTCTCTGTACTGTTATTGAAAACATTAGGGTTATGCATATCTGGCATGGCTTAGTGGTAAAGTATTTTGTCTATGGTGTGCAGGGTCCTGGGTTTGAGCCTTACAGAGGCTGTTTATTTTGTTGCTGGGCAGAATATGGGCCATTGGATAGAAAGTGATTAAGGCACTTTAAAGCAGTTCTAAGCTGGTTTGCGCTGAGCTAAGCAATGCTAACTTCTGGTTACAGTTTCGTACACTCAGCTTCTAAATTGCTTACCCTGTGTAGGCAGTGCTTACCCCCGCGCAAACAGGCTTAAATCTGCTTACTGCTGCTTAAACATGCTTACTCCCACTTACCCCCATGTTAATTTCTTTAAAAGAAAAGAAAAATGGGTTGATAGGACAGTGGTGAAAAAAGGGGCACATAGAGGGAAAGATAGTAGGGAAAATCACCAGGGATGTGCAAGAAGGTTGTAGGGACAGTCCATAGCTGCTCATTTCTTCTACAGCAACAGCTGTACATATACACTGAATTTGCAGTTAGATTTGGACACTCAAACCCCTGGGTGGGGGTGAGGACAACAAAAATTAATTGTGATGCCAATTAGACCAGATTACATGTGTCCAGTGGACACGTGTGTGAAATGGACAGCTATGTATAGGGTGAGATTTTTTTGTGGGAACAGATTGCCCTTTTTTTTTTTCAAGTGAGAATGGGATGTTGGGGAGGGGTAGTAGGTATATTTGGGGAGGTAGGTTGGGTAGGTTCATAGAAAAGACAAACAAGACACATACAGGGCGGTATATGACGCATGTGGGGGTAAACACCTTGGATGGGGATGGGTGTTTGGAAGTCGCAAGCCCATGACCCCCCAAATGGAAACAGTGGGACTCAGGTCCCCACCGATGGGCAGTCACCACTGCACCTTCACGGCCCCAAAGGTGGCTGTGCTGGGGGCTGGGTAAGAGGGGCAGGCTCACCCTCTAAGTGTGCCATGCGGCCCTCAAGCTGCCGTAGCTAGTCTGAAATCTCCATGTCGAGCTCCCTACGCACCACAGCCCAGACCTGATGGTGGGTGACAGGTAACTCTCCGCCCCTGCTCCCGGGGGGGGGCTGGGCCCCATCCCCTGCAGTGGTTCCACCCAAAGGTGGTGCAGGGCCAGTGGAGGAGGAGGTCCCAGACTGGGCCCCAGATGTGCTGGTGCCTGGTGCCATCGCCAGCTGAGGTGGGACAGGTGGGTCCACTGAGACCAGCCTTCCCATATGAGCTATTGTGTTGCAGTTTTAAGAAACATATCAGTTAGTCATAGTCAACAGCATTCAGAATTAGTTATAAAAGCATGTATAGGTATTCCCATTAACCCAAGACACCAGATTTACAACCGTTGCATAGTGAGCAGAACACATGCATATATGGGACAACAGTGGCCATTACAACAGCATGCAGATTTCATTGATGGCAACAGGCCACCAGTATGGGAGTATTTTAACATGGCATATGCATAGAACCAAATGTGAGTATTTATAAACCAATAGGACATATGTCCCAACAAATGTTTGGAGTGTACACGTACCCATTGAGGTATGTAATAAGGTTATTGTTGTACATATGGAGGGGGTGAGAGAGAGAGGTCAATTAACAACTAATATATCCCTGTAGTTTCACAACTTTCTTAGTCACTGAAGTGATCTGTCCCTTACATGTATTATTACACTACCCAATGTCCTTACTTTGTACAATGGTATGTTTGTAGATTAGTATATATGTGGACTGTGTCTTACGTATATTATACTCCTCTTACCTGTTATACCTGTTGAGGAAATCATTGTTAACACAACCTGAGAAATTCTACACATACTCTCAGATTCCATGTTGCTGTTATACACATACCTAACAATCTGTTATTGCACACACTCTGGTCAAGGCATGAAATGATGCAGGTGTTAATGTGACATATATTGAGAATTGCTGTCATACACTTTGGCTGAGATGCTACAATGATAGGTTTGTTTCCATATACATTCTCTTTTTATGTTCAGGTCTGACTATCCATTATATGTCAGTATAATCTGCCTACATTTCTTGGATCATCACACTGATTTGTCAGGGGGAACAGGTTACTGGGCAGCAGATTTGGGCCATTTATCTGGACAAACCGAAATGAGTGAACAGAAAAAACCAAAAACAAACAAGCATCCACGGGAACCTTGCTCCAAAAGCCAAAAATTGCGTCCACACCAGAACTGATAACCTTAACGCAATTTAATATTATTTCACAAGCGTTTTCGCCACAACATATGTTGTAGCTTCATCAGAGTTCTGGTGTGGACGCAATTTTTGGCTTTTGGAGCAAGGTTCCCGTGGATGCTCATTTATCTGGACATACTGGACAGATCAGAGCAGTTGAGGGGTATGACTATGCATACAGCTTACTACCTGAACATTCTGCCACAGTCTGCACAGTTGATGGTTATGATTATGTTTACGGCGTACTCTCTGAACATTCTAGCAAAGTCTGTACAGTTGTGGAGTATGATTATGCATACAACTTACTACCATTCCCGGGATTCATACCCCTGCTGTGTGTGGTAAAAATATTACAGTTGACATCACAGTACAGTGTGCTATCAGGAAACTGATGTAAAGCATTCCAGTGGCTTTTGTCTAAGTCTCCCTCAGTGTTCTATACGACTGTCCTCTTGGGACTTCCAACATTGTTATACTGAACATCCTACACATTTTCACTTGGTTCAACAGTGTGGGTAACACTGCTTAATGCAACAGTACTATTTATAGAATGCAACACTACAACATGTGAAAGCAGAATGGACACAAGCACTCCAGGGGTTATACTTTTATTCACAAGATATTACACTTTTTTTTCCACGCAACCTATCTGACAGTCTTCCTGCCATATTGTCTGGTTTATTCAGTACATCACATACACAATACATTTTTATACTTGTACAACACTTTCTAGAACTGTTATATTTATTTGTTATGACAGTACATGCAGGAATATTATTAACCTGCCTCGTGACACAGCCTTTGCAGCCTAGCAGCATGGGCTTGCTGGTTCGCAGCCTGCTCATCTGCAGCTGTCAGAGAAATACAGTGATATTTAGCCATTACCTATCCATAATATACACAAGGTAGGCAATCATTATCTGTGTAGTAGAATTGGTACTTACTCAGTGCTGGGGCATCAGCCATCTGCCTTGCTTCTTGGATCCACTGATCCAAGAGATCACCCCTCCACCACTTCAAGTCAGCATGGTGATGCCTGACCTGCTCACCAGTCTGGGGGATACCAGTGGCACTGGTGAGGTCACCGTCGAGACTGTCCTAGGCCTCCACTTTATACTGAGAGCCCTGGTACTGGCCCTGCAATAGTCTCTCCTCATGGTGTTTTGCCAGGAGCTATACCATGAATCTGGACTCCTGGGTTCCCCAGCACTGCGCTCTGAATTGAGTGCCTTCCCCAACTCCAGCCATTCTGACTACAGTAGGGAGCTGCAACCAGTTATGAAACTTATTGGCACCTGTGGGCTTTAAATACGGCCGATTTCCTGCAATTTCCCATGATTGGATGGTTTTGAAAAGGCTAAGCTATGGGAACACCTGCTTACCTAATGTTGGTATTGCTTAAAGGGGCATACCACTGGGCAGATTGAGTTAGCCGGCCTAGACATTGCTTACACCATGTAAGCTGACCTGTGCAATGCTTATCATTGCTTAATATCTAATTAGCATTATATTTTCCTTTTGACATTGATTTCTTATTTGTTACATGTTATATCTGTGCCTGGCGTCTGTCATTCATGTGTACGTACACTGTATGGGGTCCTGAGGACTTCAACACTTTATTACAATAATGCCTCATATCTAGCCTTACTGCAGTACTCCAATTCACATATTTATGTTATGTAGCAGGTTATACAACATCACACTGTACATAGATTCATTTCACATGTTCAGTTTGATTTTCCTATGGTGAGGATTTGTTTGTTGAAACCTCAATTTTATGTACTGCTGTAATGGCCTATTGTTTCACTACTATGACTGTAGTGTATAGGATCCTGGGTGCGAGCCTTGCAGTGGATGTTAATTTTGTTGCTGGGCAGAACATGGGCCATTGGATACAGAGTGATTAAGGCACTTTAAAGCAGTTGTAAGCGGGTGTGCACGTGTTTGCGTGGAGCTAAGCAATGCTAACTTCCGGTTACAGTTTCTTATATTCAGTTAGCTTCCTGATTGCTTAATCTTTGTAGGCAGTGCTTACCCCCATGCAAACGCACATAAACATGCTTACTAGTGCTTACATATGCTTACTACTGCTTAGTTGTACTTAGATCTGCTTACTAGTGCCTTATTCATTATGACACTGATACTTCACATGTGCATTTCCTGCAGTACTCTAGTTCATAAATATGTATTTATTGGGTTTTGCAACAAAACAAATTGGTTATAACATGCTTTGCCATGTAAAACAGACTGTGCTGCAGTGGGTCTCAAACCAGGAATGCCTGCTCATTAGGCGGATGCTCTGCCTACTACACTAGTGTTGTGCTGCTTCCTTTGCATATATCTTCCTTGTTATCCTCTTCAGACTTTTAAGCTGCTTTAACTGTAGCTAAGCGATGGGCACACCCGCACACCTACGGTTAGCTTTAATCGGATTTAAAAAAAATAAATAAAAGGGTTTCTTCATTTTATTTTTATGTTCTGTTGCCATTGTACACACGGGGGACTGATGGTGGGGATATGTGAACACCTATGAGTGTTCTCGCTCATTTCTTAGCACTTTCTGCTGTTCCACATTGCAGGGGCATGTTTATTTTGAGAGCTTTGATCTCAGACACTCCCCCTGTACTCGTAAGATTAGTGAATCTGGGAGAATGTCTTATATCAATTTCAAAAATTGTGTAGTATCCTTCAAACCCAGTAGTATCAATGACAACAAAGGTATTACATTTTTTTTTCTGAAAATACAGAAATAAGTTCAATGAGTGATCCATCTCCCAAAACAACAGATCAACCAGGTGAAAGAAGAACTGACTTATGAATTTTTGGAACAACTGAAAAAACTGAGGTTGGGTATCCAGAACATTTAGTCCCATTTTAACCATTTGAGCGAAATCACCACAGCCCATGACAATTTGCAATATCTGATATAACTGCTTTTTAAAATATTGTGTAGGGTCCCCATATCATTTCTGATTAAAAACTCAGAGAGGATGAAAGAAATAAAAAAATGATACACAGTCTGAAAAGTACAAAAACACCAAATCCCTCAGCCTTGTCGATCAGCATGGCAGGGTACATTACTTTATGGTATTGAATATAGCCAAAAGACAATGCTCATCTACCTGCCATGACCTTGGTACAAGGATCAGGAGTGGGGGACCCATGAGATTCCAAGGATAAGTCATCTGGGAAGTGCCTTATCAGCAGCAGTATCAGTATGGGGATTGGTGTGTGGTGGGAAACACTAGCCACCAAGGATGCATTTTACTTAAGTGCCTTCATGGGACTGGCATCTGTACATAGATCAAGGGTGGGGGAAACATTAACCATTAGGGATACATTTTGCTCAAGTGCTTTCATGATGCTAACATCAGTATGGGGATTGGGTGGCAAAGCAAGCACCAGGCACTAGAAACTGCTCTACCATTAAGTCCCATAATGAAACAGACATCAGTACAGGGATCTTGGGAGTGACACTACAAACCAGGGATTCTACAAATGTGCCATGATGGCACATAAATTATTATGATGCTTTCAGGCTTGGGGGGGGGGACAGTAAGAAACATGAAAGCTACAAGTATGCCATAAAGGCACTTAAACATGCATGTTTATCTGAGGGTGGGAGAACAGCTAAAGGAAAGGCAAGTTAGGTATGTATGGGAACTGTGGTGTGTGTGTGTGTGTGTGTGTGTGTGTGTGTGTGTGTGTGTGTGTGTGTGTGTGTGTGTGTGTGTGTGTGTGTGTGTGTTTAAATGTTTAATTGTGTGTATGGCACAGTTACTGGTGGAGGTGGGTGATTTCCTGTCATTTTGTTATGGATGGCTCAGGACATAGAAGGCTTGAATCATCGGCATACAGCATGAGAGTGGCAAATGTTATAGTGGTATGAAGTCTATTTATGAAGATATTAAATAGAAAGGGGCCAAGTATTGACCCTTGGGGAACACTAACTGCAATTGGTTAAAATGCTGAAAGGTTTTGTTACCACTTAGTTGCCTGATGATGGCTGCATAAACAGCTGTGAATCCAGGAGATGATGAGGTGAGATCTAGTGTTACAAGTTCAGAGAGGAGCTTTTGGTGGAATTCTGTCTCAAATCCTTTGAAAAGATCAAGGAAAAGTGAAGAAATAATGTTAACCTCATTTTTGTGTTGGTTTACTGTAGTAGTACTGTGTTTGGACCTGAAATCATGCAGGGTGTTGGAGAGGAGGTTGTGTTTGGTTCTATGTTTCATAAGCTGAGAGTGAATGCATTTATTGAGGATTTTAGAGAAAAGTGACAGCAGTGTTGAAAATGGTATATGCCATTGCTGTGTTCTGCACACTGTGCTGAAGTTTAAAACCATACTCACAAAGGAGATATGGTGTACTGTAGAACATCAGACTGACAGTGAACACCTATAAACATATTGGTGTAATGCATAAATCTAAAAAGCCATATTTTGGCATACTAAGCAGAAGCTCATCAGATCATCAACAAGGAAAACTGAGTATGTTGCAAGACCCCAGACTATGGAAATAAAGGCATATGATCCAAACCCTCTGTTGACTGTATAAAAGGATATATGTTCCTCCCTTTAAGATGTCATTAGTAGTCTTTAATATAGTTTAATAACAGGAAGATCCCCTGCAAACTGCTCATGTGACTTCTATTCTACCCATGGAAATTTCATTGTTGCTCAGTGTTGTATTGTAGGCAACCACATTAGAAGAATACATGACATTGCTATCATGACATTTCACAATTAAGAAATATTTTTTCTGGTGTAATATACAAGTATTTTTCTTCAGGTGCAATCAAAATTTAATACACATATATTCTAAGCATTAATTTTACCTGGCCTTTTTTCAGATGTCAAGTAGCCTCCACGTGGAAGCCAAGAGTAGTGACAACAAAACCACCTGAAAATCTGCATTTACCATGTTGTATGTATGATGCCATATTCCAGTTCCACGAAGGCAGCTGACAATAAAAAAATGAGATTTTGAAATTTGCCTTTGTAAGTACACAGATTGTGGACTTCACTCTATACACAGTAAAAGAATAAGCACCTCATTGGATTGTAAAAAAAAAGATAAGTGTTTGCTTCTGCTCTAATAAAACATTTAACACTTATGTTCTTGAGACTAGTTTCATCCAGCCTTTCAGTCAGTGGTCAAACATCCACCTGGTGGAAATGGGTATAGTTCCAGACTGTGATAACAAAAGTCCACTGAAATGTTAGATTTCTTATCTGTTTTTAAGACACCGTGTGACAGACACTTCCTCTAAGGCAGTTTACTATAAAAATGTAGGGTATAATATGATACGTGGGAACAAAATACACATATTATCCTAGTGGAATAGGCCCCTCTTAGAGGATGCACATTGCCACATAAATATAATGGTCATGTAGGTCTTTGAAATATACTATTCCTATAAAACATATCAATAATCATTCAGAAGTAATCCTATAATTGATTTTTGTTTTTCTATATCTCTTGCCAGCAAAAATGATAGCCGTATTCTATATACTTCTGATGGCTCATTGAGAAGGAAAAAAGTTATGAAGTCGCAGTAGCGTATTTCAGCTTGTTACTGTTAGGCATGTACACTTCACCAATAAGCCATATCACTGTTATTCAACAGTGACCATCTAACAAGCATGTGCTTTGACATACAGCATGCCTCCTCACAATTAGCCCCAAAAGATTTTCCACCTTCTGTGCACCACTGTAATGTTTAATATGAAAGAAACAATGAGCACCATACAATATTTAAACCTGTTGATCTTGCACTTTGTATACACACTCTCCCACCAAACTAGCAATAGCAATTATTCCTTTGACTGAATCAAATAATTTCTCTTTGCTACCTTACACAGCCTACCATTCCAAAATAAGACATGTATATTTTGTGCACATTTTTGATATGTGACTATGAATAAAGTGAAAGTCATTGTGACCTCAATAATGAATTGAAGCCTATTTTTTCATAGAGATATTGCACTACCTTTCGGCTAGCCAGATCACATAACCATCTTATGCTTTACACGCATCACAGACCTCTCAATTGTACCTATTTTAAAGGTTCATACCTATTTTCAGGTCTGTATGTCCCTTCACATGATTTAACTATTTTTGGAGATAAGTCCTTATTGTCAGGCTTGAGCTATGCCTTCACACAATTTTCTGAATAGCCCATCACACAATAGTTCTGAAGTTGTTTAGTACATAGAAAATCACACTACATGGCCAATATAATAGTGGCACTAATAGTTTAAAGGGGAACCACCATCTTCTTCATTTTTCAGAAGCAAAAGTAAATTAATTTACGAGGTAAATTTTTGCAATGTCTTTCACTTCTACAGATTTTACTCCTTGTTTTGGATTATATGCTTATATTTTCATGTCATTTTTGTCACTCTCAATTTTTTAAATTTGTTCTTCTGAGTAGTAATCCACATCACTACTGGAAGTGGAGTTGTGTGCTACTTAGCATTCAAATTTTATGCTCATTAGGTGTCTAGATGTTTGGCTGTATTCACCTACTTTACAAGATCTTTTGAACCTATCTTCAATGTCTGCAGGATGAGAGGTCAGCACATATTCTATCACCTTATCCAATCTCTGACAATGAAGCCAGCTTTTGTGCATTCATCAGTTGCTGAATTATGATAAAAATGTCAGAAAATAATCACAGTAGTGTACTTCAAACTTTCTGTGCAAAAATATACCCTGTTCCTAAACCTGACCAAGCCACAGAAATGATTAGTTTATTGTAATAACTCTAAATATCATTTATCCACTGAGATGAGCCATAAAACACAATAAGATTGACTTTGCACCCTTTTATTATATAACAGCCAAGAACAACCAGTAGTGATGCCATAAGTAAATCATTGCAACATATCAACAAATACCATCAAACCATCACCTCAAGCTGGTTGGCATACACCTGTCTGTTCTGGTTGCCACTTAAAAAAAAAACAGCAGCATATTCCTGGCTACCTCGGACCTGGTGGCAAACCCATTTGACTCATACTTACAAGCCACGAACCCCTTGATGTGGCAACCGGTCAAATCTGGGTCCAACTGGAGGTGAGCCAAGGCCACTGAATGAGAATGGGGGGAACACAAGGGGGTGAAGCTGTAATGCCAAAGCTAAACCAGCATGCCATGCTGCTCCCTCCAAATCAATCGCCTCACAAATAAATTCTGGGTTATGAAAAAAAAACAGGTTAAACTTTGAAAACTTTTGAAATAGCAACAGCCATATGCAAATTAAACAAATCAAAGCATGTGTTATGTAAATGAAAATTGTCCAAATCATAGAAATCAGGCTCTAGTCTATCAATATTACTCTGCTCAATCACCTGAAAATCAATTTGGCTAGCAGCTCGCTTGACTCTGTGGTTGATAAAACACCTCACTCTCTCAATGGCACTAGGCCTTCTAGTGCCTTTCCAGTACAGTCTAGGGATGATAGTGGACCAAGAGAAAACTACCTTCAGATATAGCTGTTGCAAGTGGTCCATATGAGATATGATTCTGGCCAACATTATCTTCTTAGGGGCTTCACCCAGATCATATGTCTCGACGTGAATTATCACAATTCTGGGCAAACGTCTTCCATTGTAATCTTATGCCATATTCCCCAAAATTGAAACCAACTAAGACCAGGGAAACCAAGAGAATAAACTGGTCACTGGTTACTAACTAAATAACTTGCAGGACCAGCTTCATGGGCCAAGGCTCGGATGGATGTTCTCTGAATAAAAAAATGGCCCAAGAGCCAAATAATCTCCTTCCCTGCAACAATAATAAAAATGAATGCCTGATGCTTAACAAAAAGGACAT
This sequence comes from Protopterus annectens, assembly GCF_019279795.1. Lineage (NCBI taxonomy): Eukaryota > Metazoa > Chordata > Ceratodontiformes > Protopteridae > Protopterus > Protopterus annectens. The sequence continues at coordinate 393,411,117 of NC_056743.1, read as the reverse complement.
TGGAGATCCACCTTCCCATTCTTTGAATGGCCTGCACAGATCACCCTTTCATGCCAGAGTCTGAGGTATGAACTATCCGAAATGAATGGGAGGAGTTTTCTTGTGGGTGAATTCCTTTCCCTGCCAAGGTCTGCCTGAGAAATGCATTCATTTCTGATAGGCTAAAGGGCCTGCTGTGGGTCCATGTGAAAACCAAGCTGATCTTTTCTCTAAGGGAGTATTATTAAATAGCAAACTAACCCAATGCATGGGGGAAAGTGACTAAGTGTCCAAGCACACCTACTGACCTTTAGCAGTTTGATCAATGTTGTATTTCTTCGACAAAATCATGAAAAAAATCCCTGTGGATGACAACATCCTCCCAACAAAGGCAAAGACAAGGGAGAAATTCATTCGACTGGAAAGCACCTGCATATAAAGAGGTGAACAAAGTGGTGATAGAGACAAGCAATCGAAATTCACCATGGTTCTGTAAAGATGTGGAATAACAAGAGGAAGTAGTTTTCTCCCAATAGGATTTCTGGAATCCTGGGAAGGTCACTGCATATATTCTCTATGCTCATAAGTATCCTCCCCACAGCCCAAAGTCCTGACATGGCCTGAAGGTCCAAAAATGATCCAACCATCCTAAAGCTGCTAGGTGTACTCTGAGAGTTGTGGGTGAATCTCCCAATGCAGACCTAGCCATTAAAAGTTTTAACAACAACTGTACTCCCCATGCCTGGGACCAGGATCAGAGACCTCTGGAATGTCTTATAAACCTGGAGAGATGACCAGAAAGCTTTCCTAGTATTGCTGGTCCAATAATTTGCCAGAACTGATAATACTATTCTTCTCCAATTAGCGAGACTCCCAGAGGAGTTGGAGTACCCTTTGGATCTGAATGCTTGGCCAAGAGGTGAAACCTGTCAAACTGAAACTGGGAAAGACTGCCAGCTATAGGATTAAGATAACCAGGTACATGAACACATGAAAATAACAAATTAATCAGTAGACTCAGCAAAACTAAAAGTCTGATGACTGAGTGTACCCACCTGGACCTGGAAGAAAGTTTTTTGAGAGTGTCAACCACTGCAATATTATCTGAATGAAAAATGATACTCTTGTGGTGCAATCTATCTTTATATAAAAACATTGTCACCCAAATGGGAAAATTTGCTAGAAACGCAATGTCCCTCCTCCTCTCCAAGGACCAACTTTCAGGTCATCTTTCAGCAAACCAGCTACCCATAAAATAGCCCCTCATACTGGACCCCTCAGCTGCATCAGTAAAATGTTCAAGGTCAGTGGCTGTGGTCCAAGAAGGCTGCCGAAAAGAAATTCTGTTAAACTGGCTCAAGAGTGTAAACCATAACCAAAGGTCCTCTTTAACCCATCTGGTCAAACTGACCAGGTGGTACTTGAGCCTATTACCTTTCAACAAGTCAGACATGGCCTGTAGGAAGGTTCTGCCTGAAGAAACTACCATACATGCAAAATTCAACAAACCATGTAACTGCATGATGTCTCTTACCCGTACTTTGCTGGAGTGCAAAAATCTCAAAAATGACAGAAATTTGGATGGAAGAAGCTTGCAGAAGTTACCAGTGATGTCTACCTCTAAGCCTAAGGAAACCAGGACTCAGCTTGGGCCCCCTAACTTGTCATCAGCCAAGGGTACCCCCGAGTCACTGCAAAGCTGCCTGAAAATGGACATCATCCTGACCCTCCCCCACTATCAAAAGCACATCTAGATAGTATACTGCTGACTGGCAAGGGACCCATTTTGTCAACACTAGTGATGTGCTAAATATTTCAAACATTGCACAAACCACAGCACACCCCATTGGCAATGGATTGTTGAAAAATATCTTCCCAATGAACTGAAAACCTGAATAAGGCCAATGCTCTTGTCTCATAGGGAGAAGATAGAAAGCAGATTGGATATCCCTCTTACAGAGCCAGTGGTCAGTATAGCCCATGGTGAACTCCACCGCCTGATCCTGGATAGAGTAATGTACTTTGGTCAGTTTGGTGTCAATAAAATCATTGACTGAACCTCCCGGTGGGTGAGATAAGTGATGAATCAATCTGAAGTCACCCTCCTGTTTCTTGGAAACCAGGCCAACAGGGGAATTTTTAAATAAAGCCATGAAAGGGATGAAAAAGGGCCAATTATTCTGCCAACTCATTGCTCTTTCTCTATTAACCCAGCAGCAATGTGGTCCTTTGATGGAAGACAAATTGATAACTAACTTTAAATCTAATTGGGCTATGGAGTGGATTTGAAAGCATATGGAAAAAGCTTTAATAAGGGTGTCTGCTGCCCTTTGATCCTGGTAATCTGACAGTAAATAGGCTAACTTATGTAGACAAATTAGGGAATAAGCCCAGTGTGGTACATTCAGATCCACTCCCAAAGCTCCCTTTGTGTCCACGAAAAGGTGGCTTGGCATGAAAGGAAGAGCTGAACTCCCTTAATACTCTCTCTGTCTGAGATGTTGAAAAGTTCCACCTGTCCTTATGCAACATGCCCCAACATCTGGAAACAGGATTACCCTTCCCACATCCTAAAGCCAAAGTGTTTATATTTGCAAGTGGGCCAGACACATTTTCCCTAATTAAATACCCAGCAACATCTTGTATATTTTATATCAGCAGCCCCTCCCTCACTGCCCATAGGTGCCTCCTTGTCCATCATGGCACTGAGCCATATGTCAGAGTGCCTTGACTCTCACCTGAAGGAACTATTGAGGGCTTTTAGCTTCTGAAACGCTGATTATAATTCAACCACCCCAAACCCCTTTTCACATGGTGGGCTGCCCTTATGGCTACAAAGTAAGCTAGTAAAGGCAGTGCTTGGGTGGGGTCTTTCTCAATAAGTATGCCCGTAAATACCACAAACCCAAGAGATCAAGTATTCCAGTTCTTCACAGGTACCTTGGCTGATGTCTTCTTTCCAATGGCTGCTAAGGCTGCCATCAAGTCCTTGTTGGGCATGTCAGCAGCATCCAGTATGTGCTTTATACCCCATTATTGACTAGATCAAAGATATCTACAAACTCACCCTTGAGAATCTTATCTTTGACCTTAGAGGGAAAGTGTGCTGCGATATGAGAGCCAGGTGATTTGGAATATGTGAAGCCGAGAGTAGCCATGGGGGACAAGAATTGGGGAATACACTCATCTGGCTGGGATGGGACCTCCCGCTCTAATCCATGACCTCCTCAGTCCCCCTATGCAAGTTTGGTAAAGGTAAGTGCACCACCAGGTCAACATCAGTACCTGTTCCCACTCCCAGATCCAAAGGTGTACAGGCAGCAAACTTTCTCTCTAAGGCTAAGTTAAACAGCTTAACTCTACCCTCTTATTTATTACTATTTATTTATTGACATTTGTTGACTGGGAAAGTCCACTGGGCTTGAGGCCCATTGTCAGTGGAAGCCCAGGGAGAAAAGCTCCAAGTTACATGAAAATCCTTACATGAATTTGTAAGGAAACAAAATTATAATTATAAAGCAAGTGAAATAATACAGAAAACTAAACAGCAAATATGTTGTAAAAATGCACAATACAGTAGCAATGGAACATTAGCATGTAAAAAAATTATACAGTTAGAAATATTTAACAATATAGCTCAATTTTTTTGGTGGGGAGGGAGAGTAGGAAAAGGGAAAGATAGAATTAGAGGGTTAAACTTAAAGGTAAGACAGATATAGTTAGAATCTTATAACTAGGTAGTGAGAATAAGTAGATTATAGGTGGCATATATTTAATGGTAGTATTAAAAGTAGAAAGTGAGATAAAAAAGAAAATGTGTTAAGATGGTTGTATTGATATGTGGACTATGATACTAAAGATTAGGGATAACTCATATGACATATATAAAAGTATATTTGCTATGGGAAACAGTTTTTCTAGATTAAGGAGGAATTTAATAAAACCCTCCAAACAATTATCAGCAGATTGACCCCTACCACTAATATCAAGCCCTATAAGCCCTACAGAGACATAACCTTGTGTTTCTGTAGCTATGTTGGATGAGCAGGAAAGGATGACCTTTGGGCCAGAAGCATCTGTCTTTTTCTAAGTCTTCTTAGCTTGAGCTGGTCCCTCTGGATCCAGTGAAGGTCTCCTGGAATTCAGGCTTTGTTCAGCCACCTCCACCATTTCTAAATCAATTAGCAAGCCTTGCACTTCCTGCAATAAACACAATCATCTCTCTTTAATGGTCCGCACCACAGCTGAATATGAAAGATGGAAAGAATTAGCACAGGAAAGACGACACAAACATAAAAAAATGGGATGCTTGGATCCTGTGCTGCTGTGAGGTTCTAAAATGCATAGCCCTCAGGATGTTTCTTTGCTCCTTTCCTGAAAATGCCACTGTCACTAAAACTAGCAGAGCTGCTGTGAGTATTTCTGGTATGCCATAACATGTCCTACAGAAAAACACTCTGCCAAAAACAAGGATGTGCACAACCTAATAATCAAATGCTGAGGTAAACATTATAATGCTACCAGTTATAAAAAATGCCATGCCTAACTTAATAAAGTTTGACACTAACATTACAATTTTTTTATAAACTCATTGTGCCTAAGATACCATACTACAAATAATTATATAATACCATTTAACCTACAGACAACCCCCCACTAGAGCATAACACAAAATTTGACTGGATTCCCCATAGTCAGTCTCCAAAATTTACCCCCAAAGTAAATCAACCTTCCACAAAAGCGAGATGCATCTACTGATCCAAATAAGCACCCCTTTACAACTGGTACATCATTCCAAAATGCTAAAGCAAAATATGATAGGATATATGCCCTAATTAATTAAAACATACTTCAAACTGCATCAGATAGTGCAATAAAACCCCACTGAAATAAAAAAGAAAACCATATGCAGCAAAATCTTACAGATTCCAACAATCATAAAATATAACCTAACATAAAATTTTAACTGTGCCACCCCTATTTTAATAGTTCAACATGCTGTTGCCAGGCATTTATTATGTGATCAATAAAATTCTTTAAACCAGCATAATTCAGGAGTGTGCCCTAAAGTACATAAACTTAATATTACCCTATGCCCATAATATAAAGTTACTCCTGTATTTGAAATTATTAGTTTATTAACTTAATTATATGTATATAGCTATATAGATATGTGTTTTTATTTATTTTTTTAATATGAGACCAGCCACTCTTCAGATCTGTATTGTAACAGCTTCAGTAAAAAAAACATCCACCTGGCTAACAGTGGCTGCTGTGCTAGTACTGTACATGTGTATATATATTTTTTATTTTGATTGTAATATATATACATTTTTTGATCCCTTTCAGAAGCTGAAATATTTAAAACTTCAAACTTCAAATGGCCAAGACCAGTTCAAAGTTTTAATACTTCAAACATTTTGAATGGAGATGGCCATACAGAGTGGAATGGGATATTTACGGTTTTCTTCACTGTAGTGTGATCTCAGAGTTGGTATATTTATTTAGCATGGGGTGTTGGGGGGTTGCAGGGGCTTGCCTCCCCTGCAAAAACACAAAAAATATATATTTTTATCTGTTTTTTATTTCTTTTTTGAAGTTTCAAAACCTCGATCTTCTAGTCTCAGCCATTTAAAGCTCAAAGTTGATCCATATATACACATCTTCCGTTCTATATTACTGATTCATGATAATGTGCAGACTACTAATATCATAATATTCAGTACTTATCTTGCCAAATAAAATCTGTGAAGAATCTATGATGGAAGATAATAGGGACAAGAGAGGTTTCATAGCATGATTATTAAGAATAAGTCCAATACTTTTCCTATGGCTACCACATCTGCTTGCAATAAGCCTTAATGTTTTGTCCATTTAGAATAAACTGAGAGAATCTAGCTGACTACAACACAATATTAGCAAACAAATTCAAGAAATTAGGTTTAGGCAAGTTTGAATCCAAACCAGGTGATAGAACTGTAAATGGGCAGCAGATGTTGACTGGATATTTACATTTGTATAAGTCAGATAAACATTTCAAAAAAAGTATTTTCTATAGTCATGCAGATAATATACTTGAAAATGTGTCATGATAATGAGCATAACATTTTATAAAATGCACTAATGGATTTATCAGAATGAGCTAAATAAAATTAGTTGAACATAAATTTTAATAAAACAAAATTGATGAGCTTTGTACAAACATTATATTATGAAATAAATGACCAACTGAATGTGATCATAATTTTCTGACTTGAGTGACTCTCAATGAAAGCATCACTTTTTATATTTTTATTGAAAATGTATATAGAGAAACAAACAACTATAAATCTACAATTCTTACTCTGCATTAATAAGAATCACTAAACAATGATACAGTATAAATTCACAATAGGATATAAATTAATCTTTCTCTATTAATGAGTCCAGTTTTCTTCAGTAATTATATTTGATTGTTGTTGTGTTGCTTTCTTCTTAATAGGAGACATTTTTAACACACACCAACAGTATTTATAAATCTATAAATTAAGGCACAACCTATTTTTTAAATTTCTCTGTAGTAGTTTTCCTGGCCATCATAAATGAGCTCCAGAGAATTGCAAACTTGATTGCATAGGCTAGAAGTGAACATTAAAAACACAAAAAGTTTATTAAATATAGATTTATCAGACCACAATGCATGCAGGAAGCATTGATTTTCCCCCTAAGAAGTTGTATAACTTTGCATTCATAAACCATGTGCTGCCAATCTGTTTAGATTAAGGATTTATATTCCCAACAACTGATACCTTCCTTTTTGTATATAATGCCAACTTTATGGGAGTGATAAATATCTATGTAGAAATTTCAAAAATAATGATTTTCAAAATAAAAAAGAGGTTGTTTAGTGTTTTGAGGATATTAAAACTATTTTTATGTACTGTACTTAAAGCTGAGGAGCTCATTTGTTGAAAATGATCCACATAGTTATCTTTCATGCAAAATATATAGTTTTTAATTATTACATATATTTTACATACATTTGATCTTCTTTTCTAACCATTTCTTTTGATGTCATTTAGAAAATCAAAAAAGGTTAAATATTATTTTTATTTTAATTATATCTGACATTAAATCAGTCTTAGAAATTGACAAGTCCCTATTGATATGTGCTATAAACCAGTTACCCATATACAAACCACATTTATTAATTCAAAATTCAGATTATCTGCACATAGTGATTTCAGTGCTATAGGCAATAATATGAAACACCATACTTTTATCTCAGGGTATTTATATATAAAAGTCTGAATGTTTTAATATGTATGTTAGTATGTTTGTGGAACATTGAATTCATTGGATGTTTTGTATCCTTAAATACATATGCATTTAATATTCTTTTCATATTAATATTTAAGAATTGTACATGTTGTATAGTGATTTGTTTATTTTTTATTTATTAATTGCATTTGTTTACCAGGTAGTCTGACTGAGAAAGCAAAATGACCCTTTTCAGTATAGGCCTGGGGAGAAGCTCCAAAACATAACAAAGGTACGTTAACAGATATTTGCAAACATTATGCATAGTGCAAAGATGTAAGGATAAGAACAGACACATCAGTTAATTAGATATATGGTTAGATCAAAATAACAGAGTTATAACTATGTTTTATATAATATAAAGTTTATAGCGGAGAAGAAGTAGCTAAATTTACTTGTGCATAATAGAAGCAAAATATAGTCAGAGTAGTAAAGAGAGGAGAAGGAGTATGTCATTTGGCAGGAGGAGTGGTAGATAGGGGAGATAGAATGGACATAATGGTTACTAGACAGGAGATAGATGTGAGGATAGACTAAAGATAATGATTTGGATATAATTTAAAAGGTTCAATTATTTATTCAACCAAATAGTTTCATGCAGCTTACTCCATTTAGCTGTACTATCAGAATTTAACCATACAGCACAGCATACGTTTCTATCTTCGAAAACTATATTCCACCATCTTTCCATCACTTACATGAAGTCCCAAAGCTATCCCAGATTTGTTAGGGAGTTCTAAGAACTTCAGACAAATGCCATTGAACTGTGTAATATGTCCTCTAGCAGGAACTACGAAAATTATCTCTATGACTTGGAATATTTAGGGATGAAATAGCCATTTTGATTAAAATCAGCATATCTTCACAGAAAATAACATATTCTATTTATTTATCATTGTTTTGATAAAGACTAAAATCTTTTTATAATTTATTGATATTTCTTTATAACTGCAAACAAGATCAACCCCTAAATATTTAATTCCTTTACTAATCCTGCTATATTCACTATTCATTTCCATTAAATAATTTAACTATTCATTAATGAAAAATACACTAATTTTATTCTATTTAAATTTTAGACCTAGTCTAAGTTCAAAATATTTAAATGATTGTTTTATATTTACTAGTGAAAAATCACAGTTACCTTTTCTTAAGAGTAAATCACTGGCAAATAACTGAATTTGGATGTATTGTGATAATTTATTTTAAATGTTATTATATCTTTGTTAAGGTTTATGTAATTAGCTATAGGCTGTATAACTCAAAACAGTAATAATAATAATAATGCAGGCAAGTGACCACCTTCTTTTAAGCCCTTAATAAACCTTTATTGACTGATCCTAGTTTAACATATGAGAATGAAATCTGATAAAGAAGACTAATTAGAGATAATATGAAAATTAATTTTGATTAAAAAGTTAATAAGTACTACAAAATTAATCTTTAATCTGTATATTTCAAATATTGAATTAAATAACACCAAGTTACTGAATGTAAAGCTTTATCTGGATCCAGGCTAATTATAGATAATTATTGGTAATAGCATAATCAATTAAAGTAATTATTCTTTTAATTTGTTTCCTATGTTTGACTATTTGGTCTGTTTCTATTAATGTAGGATGCAAAATTTTAGTTTCTTTCAAAGACTGACATAAACATTTTGTACTCAACCTTTAGTAATGAATGATATATCACTATACAAAGAACACAGAGTTGTATCTTAATTCTGTTTTAGTAAAGGATATATTGTATATTTCCAGATAGAGGCATACTGAATGTAGTTTTAATTTCTGTGAATATTTCCTCTACAAAAAATAAAACATTTTGAGGTAATAGTCTATATAATTCAGCTATAATCGCATAATTGCCTAGAGCTTTATTTTCCTTCAGTCTTATAATTTGCTCCATTAAGTCTGCTATAGTAGCAGTTTTTTTCTATTTTCTTATATGTTCTAAAAAGTAATTTTGTCTTGGTCAGTGGCACAGCAGGTAGCACACTCACCTTTGGAGAACAAGGCTGTGGGTTCTATTCTCACACCAGGTAGATGAATTGATGATACATCAGTGCAGCATAAGAGGACTGCTGTACTCCTGAGTGGGATGTCTTCCAGGTGAGATGTTAAACCAAGGTCCCTTCTGCTTGAGTTGGTTGTAGCACAGATGGATGTAAAAGATTACACAGCACCTATCAAAAAGAGTAGAGGAAGCTCCACAGTTCCCTGGCTAATTTCCCCAAATAACATAAATACTACCTTCTGTCTGATTTGAAAAGAGGCTACTAGCCTAATGGGACAGAAAGAATAAATAAAACAACTCCTACTTAAAAAGTTATCAATTACTTTTTATTTTCTACTCTGCTATCCTGTATTATTTTCTCTGTGCTTTTTGAAACAATCCAAGATTTCTTCCACATTGTATATTTTCTATTACTATCAGAGATAAATATATGGTTCTCCAAATGAAGAACAAGCGATGCAACCCTGTATCAGGAAGCACAATAACACCAGGCACAGGAACACTGATGATAGTACCTAGGTTTCGTCTTTAATGAACAGACTTCTTCAGAACAAACACCATTTAAAACCACTTCAGCTAATACACATTTCTCACAAGTGATCCCAATTCACACATTCCATTAAACAATTAGCTAATTAATTGATGGTGAATCTATAAGCCTTAACAAATACATATACTTTACCATAATGCTATTACTTGCTCAAATATAAAGTGTTGTTGAATAATACATCCTATTACATGAATATAAATATAGCACACCAAAGAAAACTTTTTGGCACTAACAATTATTAATGTAAATATATGTCTAAAAATGTGAATACTTTAAATATGCATGTATTATTATCTATCTATTTAAAATACTTTTGTTAAAAATGTTTATTAAAAACTTACATCACTGTTAAAAAATTGTTGAATAAGGAATCTGTATATGAAAACCTTAATAAATTGAACATCCACATACAGTCATCCTAAAATGTGCTTTAATTTTTAAATAGGAATTATACTAATATTATCACTGATACCTGGAAACACCGTCGCATCCAATCTCAATTGCCATTTCGTTTCACATATATCCAAGTGCACGTCCAAGACAGCACCCTGTATCCTTCTTAATGTGCTGTATTGTACAAAACTTAAATTCATGCCCCGGGTACTAGTCTATATGCCTGACCAAAGCATTGGTGTTCCTCATATACCTGATGTTGAGTATATGCTCATTAATTCTTTCCCTAATACTCCTACATGTTTTCCTTATATAAAAGGCTGAGCAATGAGCACATTTCCCTATATAAACAACATTTTTAGTATGACAATCGAAATGCCCATATATGCTGATGGGTACAACACCCACAGTAATTTTGTCCCCAGTGACTAAAATATACTTACATGTGCTACATCTACCGCACTTAAAATTTCCTTTAACCCTATTTGTGTAATTACTCTCTATATTGGACTGACATCCCATTTCCAATAATTGTTTAAACAACCTTCCTTTTCTAAACACATTTTTTGGAGCCTTCGATAATTTATCCCATACATTACAATCCAATTTTAACAATCTCCAATTGTTTTGTATAATGCTAACTATATGATCAGCATCATAATTATATGTAGTTATGAAAAATATTTGTTCACTCATTTTATTTCTGTCATTCATTATGTCATTTCCTACTTCCACTGTTGATTGCATATTCATTTGTAAACTTTCATTGCCGTTATTTGTCAATAGGGCCATATAGACCCCATTATTCCTTTTATGTACTATTTCATCCCTAGTGGAGTTACATAATGTAATTGGATACCCATGCTTAACAAACATACTCTTAATAAATTCAACTTCACTCAGAAAATCCTGATATTCACTTACCATTCTGGCTGCCCTAGCCATTTGGCCCTTTACTATTGCTTTTTTCTGTGGGTTAGGGTGCCAGCTCTGGTAATTCAAATAGGAATTCGAAAAAGTGGATTTTCTGTAGATTCCAGATGTCAAACGCTTTTTGGACTGATCCACTTTTAATTTTACATCTAGGTATGACAATTCATTTTTACTAAAATCAAAGGTGAACTTAAAAAAAATTCCACTGTACAATTTATATATTCTATGAAGGCTTTCATACTTTCAATGTCCCCTCCCAAATCACAAATATGTTGTCCAAAAAACGAGTGTAATGTTGTATATGTTTCCTGCATTCACTGTTAAACATATACTCCTGTTCCCAGAAGGACATTATATAATTGGCATAAATGGGGACACAAGCAGCCCCCATTGCCACCCCAGTATTCTGCTTATAATAATGACCTTCAAAGAATATAAAATTATTTTTCAACATTGTCTCCATTAAGGTGATGAATACATTAATACAATTCTGGTCATATACACCAGTTTTAACTAATTGATTTTCCAGCCATTCCAATCCAATTTCATTAGGAATGACTGAAAACAAATTACACGCATCAATGGTCAACAGGCTGGTGTCATCACTTATTTTAACTGATTTTAATTTTTCTAAGAAATGCCAGGAGTCCTTAGTTATGTAACCAAATTCCTTTAACCCCCTTTGTAAATGAAAGTCCAAAAATCTACTTATAAAACATGTCTTGCTTCTCTTCCCGTCAACTATGGGCCTGAATTTTAAGTCATTCAATCCTTTATGCAGTTTGGGTATACCAAAAATATTGCTGACCATGGGATGCTCATTTTTTAAAAAATAATGTTCAGTTTCATCTATCTGCCCCTCTATTAATAGGTCATCAACCATAAGGTCAATTTTTGAATATGCTATATGTTTTTGTTTCATACTACTCTCTTCATATGTGTCATCAGCCAACATATTCAACATATAGTCAATGTAATAATTCCTATCCATTATCACCATGCCATTCCCTTTATCTGGCTTCATAAACCTAAGAGTCCTATCATTGGTTAAGTCATTCAACAATTTCTCCTCATCTTTACTTAAGTTGTTAAAACCATTCATTCCCCCTAAATTTTTACTTTTTCTCATATATTCCCTAATGTCCAATTCACATGCCTTCTCATAAAAGGCCACCATTCTATTGGGGGGTGGATTAAATTTACTAGGCTTTCTCAAAGAGTGCTTATCTTGCACTTGATTGTTGGTAAACCACATCTTTATGTTCATTTTTCTAGTTAGCATTTTTAAATCTATCAAAAATTCAGTTAATTTTCCCCTCCTAACTGGAATGAAAGAAAAACCTTTTGATAACAATTCTGCCCATTCACTACCCATTTCCCTGCATGAATAAATATACAATTTCTAATCAACATAGGCATTTGAGACTATACGTGGACTACATAATAATGGAACATTTTCCGCCCCCTTGTATAACATCAATAACATTCAAAAAATTATACACTTCCACATCACTTTTTGCTTCAGATAAAAAAAGTTCATTGAAACAAATGTCATTGGATTCCATAAAGTCAAAACATACTAAATGCTGTCCTATTAAAGGCTCATGCATAGCTCTTACTTCAGTGTCAATTAGTTGTAAACTAGAAATTTTGGAGATATCGAAATTCCCAAATGTTTCGCTGTTATGGCCATCCATAACAGAATAAATACTTACTTGCAACAATGGATCGGTTGAATCGCCTACCTCCATCCAACTTGATGGTTGTTGTTATATTGCTGTAAATAGTTCCACTTCTTTGGCTTTGCCTCCTGCCGATAATAATCCTGACTCTCGTCTCTCTTCTGCTGTTGCCCATTCTGCCCGCGATTCCGCAACCTCTCCAAATGCCTGGGCCCATCTTCTAAAGGGAATCCACTCTGCTCACTATCACAATTATACTCCTCCTGTTGCGTCGTCACTTCCTGCACCACCCGTGCTTCATCACTGGCCACTGCTCTCCGGTATCCATGGTAACCCTTAGACAATGGATATACCTTCTTACTTCCATATTCTTCTGTATCTCTACCAATTTTATTTAATTTCCTTTGAAATATAACGGTGCAGCTGGAATCAGTACTCGCTAAAATGTTCCTATAGTTTGTTTGATAATAATCAAAGTTTAAGTCCGCTAAAATGACATAATTTTCTTCTTCCAATTCATTGGTCTGGCGGGCTATAACTTGATCATTGTATTTAATCATTATTCTCATCAGTTCAAATCCAGTCCGATCAAATAACTGATGTACCTCATCAATCATTTAACTTTTTCCTTCAATGCCATTAGGATATCTCTAAGCCCGCATCCCTCGCGGTACCAACCCCAATTCAATATTCCTGTGTAAATAACTGTTCTCTATTTGTAACTTTTTCATACTGAACAACTTTTTCTCAAAGTCCTTCAAACATTCAGCTAAACTTTGATTGACCTTTTTAGTCACATTCTTGTTAAAATCTTGCTGAAAGTTAAAATTAATTGCAAAAGTTCGGTTAGTGACATTAACACTGTTAGCACTTCTACCTCCATTTTGCTCCTGTTCACCAGCATTCACCTCATTTGAGCCCATTCCAGAGGTAGCTGTACTACTAGGCATAAGTTGGGTCAATGGAACACCCAAACTTCCCAATGTTTGGCTTCCATTCACTGACTGTTGCTGATCTATTAATTTCTTAATCTGCACTGTGTGCTCTGATAACTGCTGGTTGATGCACCCAAGCAGCCCCATGATATCCGGGTCTGAATCCAAATTCTCCATTATAACCACACCAACCAAATATTGACCACTCTCCAGACAACAATGGAACTCCAAATGAAGAACAAGCGATGCAACCCAATATCAGGAACCACAATAACACCAGTCACAAGAACACTGACGATAGTACCTAGGTTTCATCTTTGATGAACAGATATCTTCAGAACAAACACCGTTTAAAACCACTTCAGCTAATATACATTTCTCACAAATGATCCCAATTCACACATTCCATTAAACAATTAGCTAATTAATTGATGGTGAATCTATAAGCCCTAACAAATACATATACTTTACCATAATGCTATTACTTGCTCACATATCAAGTGTTGTTGAATAAATAGATCCTATTACATGAATATAAATATAACACACCAAAGAAATACATAATTATATGGTTGATGTGATTAATTCATCCTATCATTTTGCATCTAAGAGATAAATTATGTAAGCCTTTAGGATTTAGAGAATAAGAATATCATTTTACTTTTTTCGAAACTAATGGAAACCTTATGCTACAGGATTTCATTTTGTTTAACAAAGATGCAAAAAAAAAAAAAAAAAAAAAAAAAAAAGAGTTAAAATCACCAATACCTAAACTACAAATAAACCAGTTCATATAACTTCAACTCACAGTTTGGACAGAAATTTGATTCAGACTACCCTTCTAATTCAATGTTTATTCTCCTACTACTTGCTCTAACTCTAAATCCATAGAACAGTATGGATATCTTCAAAAATGTTTTATATAAAAAAAGTCACTGTCCAGTAAAATATCTACAGCCCTATATATTTTGCTGTACATATTTTATCTGAGAACATTTCTGAATTAACAGGGACTGTACGTATTTTATCTGAGGAAGTTTATGAATTAACAGAGTTGAAAGCACTTATGGTAGAGTGTTTTTTAATGGATTAAAGTGTTCTTTTGCATTACGCTTTTGTGGTCCGGCTTTTAATGGCTAGTGATTTGTTCATTTGTTTTTTAACTTGTTGCTATTTGTGGAGCTGTATATAGATTATCTATAAGTATCCCGAAAAATAGTAGATAGTAGCACAAAAATGACTATGAATACACCAAAATGCTACTGGAGTCGCAGAGAAAATGCCAATTGAATTTTATATATGATTTATTACCATTAACGCACTTCACATAGACATATACAAACACGCGTTTTCGTCCCTCTCCACCAGGACTTATCTATAAGTATATTTTAATATAACTGTGAATGTAAACAAGTACTGTGCAAGACTCACCCAGGCAGTTTTAGGTCACAAATATAAACTATGCTGCAAATGTCTCTTCAGACCAATGTCCCAACAAAAACAGTTTCTCTTCCAAAAGAAGCTAGGTTGTTTAAAGCATAAACTGTGCTGCAGATGTCTGTTAAGACCAGTACTCCAACAAAATCAGTTTCTTTTTCAAAAAAGCGATGTTGTAAAATCATGTATAAAACTGCTTTTTATTAATAACAAGGAGGTGAGCGCTTTCGCTTTACAGCTTCTTCAGACCATGATATAACTGAACTAAAAACTTGACTTATATACACATGCTCATAGATAATTAATCAAACAATTAAACAATTAATTCTGCTTTTAAAAAAATCAGCTTAAGAAAGGCAAACCATTCACATAAGCTGCAATGAATTCTATTACTTCAATGAATGTTTGTATTCATATAAAACCATGTAGCAAGTTAATATAAAAAAGTTTATACAAATATAGGGTAAAATACATCTCATATAATATGATATTACATCTAATATTTAAATTTTCTACTTTTTAATTTGGGTTTTAAGGGAATCTTGTCATTCAGTCCTGGGGGGATGTGTGCTTGCAATCTAATTATTCAGTCTGTTTCTAACTGTTCAGTTCGGTTCCTTACATCTCCCCCTCTCCTGCTAGGTAAGTTAGTTTGTAAAATCATGAACTTAAACCTATGTCTAGCCCCTTCCTTTAGGACATGTTTGGATAATGCATTTACTTCAGATTTTATTCTAATTTGGTACACATGCTCCCTGATTCTATTCCTCAACTGCCTATCTGTTTTTCCTACATAAAAACCACTACATTCCAGGCAGGTAGCTAAATAAACTAAGTGCTCTGTGTGACATGAACCAGTAGCCTTGAATGTATAAAGTTTTGAAGTTACAGGATGTATAAACATATAACTACTATCTATATATGTGCAAAAATTACATTTACCACAAGCTGCAGTACCTCCGAAACCTGATGTGTTTAGTGTAGTACTGTCTGGAAAACATAAAAGCCGATGTAGATTCTTTTTGTTTCTATATGTATATCGTGGATGTTCACCTACTAATTCCTTTATATCAGAAATTGTGGTAAGAATTTCCCAGTGTTTATTTAACACATCCTTAACCAAACCTACATCTTGAGTATAGAATAAAGTTATTTTCTGTTGTCCACTATCAACTGTATCCTCTATTCTATCTAAGTTTCTATAATAGATATTGCCCTTATCAGAAAAATAGGGGCAAGCTCCATTTTCTCTCTTCTGCACAACGTTAGTAAAACAAGCTTCTACTTCTTCACGGTTGTAGCTGCGTGCAATTAATCTATTACTTAGTACCTCAAGTTCCTTTTCAAAATTACTCTGCCTGGGATTTAATCTAGATGCTCTTGTAGCCTGTCCTGTGATAATATTTCTAAAGACATGTTGAGGGTGCATACTATTTCTGTGCAGTAATGTGTTTTTATAGCAGTTTTTCCTATGTACACCTGTATTAAAAAGTCCATTGTGCATGCGTTGTATAGTTACATCCAAAAAAGCTATACTGTCCTTAGAACTCATCATAGTAAATTTTAAAAAAGGGGTTAAAGAATTAATTTCATCATAAAATAAGAACAGATCTTCTACTGGGCCAGCCCACAGAAAAAACAAATCGTCCACGAACCTCCTATAAAAACAAACAAACTTCTTAAATGTTTCAAGTTGAAAAAGTTTTTCATCTTCCCATGAGGCCATCACTAGGCTGGCGTAGCTATTGGCACAGGGAGTGCCCATAGCTACGCCATCCTTCTGTAAGTATAGGGAATCCTCAAATAAGAAAATATTGTTGTCTAATACCAGTTTAAGAAATAAGCAAAGTAATTCACTCTTAGTTGCATTTAAACTACTATGTCTTTCTAAATATGTTCTAATATTACTAACGCCTACATCATTGGGTATATTTGTGAACAATGACGTGACATCCATTGTCACCATTGTGACTGACTCAATATTCTTTAAAAAGGCCATGAAGTTGTTATTTAACATGATTTCCATAAAATCCTGCCCAAGTACTTGATCTTGTTCTGAAAGGCCCCAAACTCTCTTAACAATTTCTCCAAACCTTTCCAACCCCTCATTGTGGAGATAACTGAAAATAGGCTTTGTGCATTATAGCTAGTAAGTAAAGAAATACTACTGACATTAATGTGACACAATTTGATCATCAGGTCCCAGGAATCCCTAATGGTGTGTGGGAATGAGTGAAACATGTTCTTCAGTTTCTGATCTATAAACTTCACCAGTGGTTCTGTAATAGAGCCACCTGCAGCCACAGTGGGTCTTAAAGGGGGGTCTTCAACATTCAAATGCACTTTTAGGATTCCAAAAATTTTAGGAACCACTGGATTGGCCACAAAACGAAACTCCTACAGTTCATGTGTAATGTTGTTAAATAACAGCAATTCATCAAGAATGATCTTAATACTTCTATATGCAATGGATAGTTCATTAAGGGAAACCACACTGTAAGTCTGGGTGTCTCCTAACAGACTGCACATACATCCCTCATAATCCAGGTATCCCATAATCACTAAGCCACCACCTTTGTCGGGCTTCATATATCTTATTTCTTTATTTGTAGTTATGGCTTTTAGGGTTTCCCTATCTGATGAAGACAGATTATAGAATCAGTTATTACAGTTGGAACTAGGATGGTGATGGTAGTACTGTATATTTGGGTTCTACTACAAGGAGTTCAGTCTCAAGTGTTTAAAGACCACTGTCTCAAAGTCAGGGACTTGAGCATCTTGTAGCTTGTGCAAGTTTTTGCTTACCTTTGAACTTGAATATGAGTTCAGGCAATCCCTACCACAGGTAACCCAAACACCTTATTTGAGGTTAAGCAAGGTATGTGCAGCAGCTGTAGGGATGTAGTGGGAGTGAGATTTTTATGATTGTAAGGTACAAGGTTTTTAGGGTTCGAGAGTGAGAAGGGAGTTTTGGGGTCAGTGAGCAGGAAGGAATTTTAGTGTTATGAAGCAGTAAGGGAATTTTAGGGTTAGATATTAGGAGTTTTAGGCTTAGTGTTTAGGGTTAGAAAGTAATGGAGGATTTAGGTTTAGAGAGGGAAGTCAAGAGTTTTGGGGTTAGGACTGAGGAATCAGGTTAGAAACTGTTGAGAGCTTTTAGAGATAAAAGAAAAAGCAACGGCCACCTCCACTCGAAACCAATACCAAAATGAAAACCAAACGGATTAGGAGACTGTGCCAGACCCAAATACCGCAATGATGAAATAATCCAAGAGTAATCCAAAAATTAACGCTTTATTTAAACTGCGTTTTCGTCCAACAAGTGACTTCATCAGATACAAAATACAAAAACACAAAATCCGCTTTTATACATGTGCTTTTAGAGATAGCGTTATGGCTCATGTAAAGCTATGCAGTTTAATAGCATAAGGTGTTTGGAGGAGTAAATAATTAAGCAAGATCAAGCTAGTGGGTGTTAAAGCACTTACCTTTTCAAGCAAATGTCAAAGAGTAAGTGTGTCATGAGCAACAGCATGTGAACGCTTGTAGTAGACCAGAGTTTTTGAAAGAAAAAGTTAAATTACTGTCAAAATTATATTTTTGCATGACAGATTATGCTAAAATGCTAAGTGAATATGTTTTACATGTTAATTAAGTAACTTACACCTATAGACTAAATTTTCTGTGTAGAAATAAAATATGTTAAAACAAGGCAGAAGATGTAATTGGGCAGAGATTACCAAACATGTGATATATAGAGAGAATCTATGACTTTGTGATAAGGTTTGAGTAAATGGGACTTAAGACTTCATTGGATCCAGAGGAGATGCCATTGGAAATTAGCCTAAACTGATAAGAAATCATGATGGTCAAAAATAATAATTTATCAACAAGATTGCCTGGATTCCTTATGAAAGAATTTGACTGGAGGAGTAAGTGTTGTATATGTTATATGATTTTAATTTTTTTACCAAAATGTTTACTACATTTTTCACATCTAACATGAGACCATTGTTCTTACACCAATTGTTATCACATGCTAGCCCATGGCAGAGAAATTGTGAGTCAGTATATGAACAAATAACAGCATCCCAATTGCAGCTGCCCATAAACTTAGATAACCTTAGGCCAGGAATGTTGGTCTGAGAAATGGATGACAAATAAGATACGGGCCAACAATGCTCTGTGGTACACCTATATTAACTGTTTTGCATTCATGAGTGGCACCTGTAACTCTAGCCATAGGGTCCTGTCAAACAACCAGTAAGCTTTATATTGTACTCATATGGATTTATATTCAGATTTACAAGTCTGTCAATAATGCCTGCATGTTGAATAGTGTCAGAGGCCTTTAACAGGTCCGTATGTACTATATAACCACCATCCACTGCTTCAGTGATGTTTTCAAGGAAGTTAAAGAGGTTAATGAGGCAGGATTTCCAGCTGACAAAGCAGAATTGATGAAGGTCCAGGGTTAAGATATTTCAATGTTCAAATTAAGGAGGTCTGAGATAAAAAAAACATATATTAACACATAAGGCTATGAGAGAATTATGTCTGTAGTTACAAGGGTCAGCAGATAGATTACTCTTGTTTAATGTCATTACAATTTCTGTGTTCTAGGCTTCATGAAAATAACCAGTGAAGATGCTTAGGGGATAGAAGAATAGTATAATCAGCTCAAAAGCATTTGCAGTGCCATGAGTTGAGTATGTATGCTTTAGGGTGAAGCTTGAAATACCTTAATGATGCCTCTTGTCTAACTGCTAGGAGAATGGAGTTGCAGGTTTGGGACACTATGTGAAAGTATAGGAAGCAATTCAAACACTGTGCTATGCACGTAGGTACTGCATGGCCGGAACAAACCAAAAAAACACTGTTGGCCAGCAGATACATGTAACAGTAAAAATGATACAATTACTCAAATATTCGCTGATTATACATATCTTTAATA
Source organism: Protopterus annectens (assembly GCF_019279795.1). NCBI lineage: Eukaryota > Metazoa > Chordata > Ceratodontiformes > Protopteridae > Protopterus > Protopterus annectens. Next base: position 393,390,939 of record NC_056743.1, on the reverse strand, counting down.
ATCAGACTGGTTTCGGCAAAAAAATATATGCCTTCATCAGTGATACACAGCAAAAACACTAGACATTACTCAATGAATATTTATAAGAGTGCCTAACCAATGAGAGTAAAAAAACCTGCATAATTAATGATGGTTTGTTCCCACAACAAAAACAGAAAAAAACTTCAAAGAAGACAAATAATAAACACTCATAGATCAGTGTATCCATGGGTTCGCAAACAAATATAACCAATTGGTTATGTAACATGGAAATAATAATATATCAATCAAATAATGAATATAAATGGACATGAGCCATGAATATATATACACCATTATAGAGTAATGAGCTGAACAATGTGTGATAGGTAAAAATATATATATGATAAGATAGAAATCACAAAATATAAATAATAAATTTGTAACACTTTTGTTCTCAATAAATTTGTGGTAATCATTCATGATAACACAACATCAAATAAGGTATCCACAGGAACCTGGAATACATAAATATGAAAAAATAAGTTATGATAATATGTAATATAACAGTAAAAAATGTTAATTATAAATGATCATTCAAACCTGGTGGGAAAAGTGCTCCCAATGTGGTAATCCAATACCTTTCTTTGTGATTTAGAATGTTATGCCAACCTTGAGGATTATTCCGATCTCCTGTGATTCTATCAATAATCATGAATGTGTATTGGGCCTGTGGATGCTTCAAAGTATGTCAAAAAAGAGCATTATGGTCTTTCTTATTCTTAATGTCACTTCTATGTTCATTAATATGTGTTCTCAATGGTCTGGATGTTTGGCCCACATAGAAGGCAGAACAGTGACAAGTGGCCAAATATACCACCCAACTGCTACTGCAGTTACCAAATATCTTGCAATCATATACTTTTCTGGTGTTTTGACTGGAAAATTGTTTGGATTTACAAATTTGTTTGCAAGACCCACAGTGTCCACACGGAAAGGTTCTCAGCAGTTTGTCTCCAGACAAAGTAAGTTGTTGGTATATAGCCCCACCACTTTCTTTATGTTTAAAGTGACTAAACAACGAGCCCAGGGTTTTGCCTCTTCTATAACTGAATTGACACTGAGACCCCAATATTAGTCTTAACTGATCATTGGCCAATAGAATATTCCAGTGTTTATTGATAATGCTCCGGATTGCATTATGGTTTCTACCATAAGCAGTAACAAATCTTATGGAGGATGCAGTTAAGTCCCTGGGTTGTGTCTGATATTGCAATAACGTATCCCTATTCATACTGGTTGACCAATCCCAAGCCTTAACTAAGTCAAGTTGTTTATAGTCTCTGTTGACAAATCTCTGGAACAAATCCAGACTAGCTTTTTCATATTCCATATTGGTGGAATTGATGCATTTCATCCGCATAAATTGGGACTTAGGAATGTTGCAGATGGTGTGGCATGGATGCATGCTGGAAGCGTGCAGTAAAGTATTATATTGGGGATATTTACGGAAAGTCCTGGTGTTTAGAGTGTGATCCATATTTCTGCTAACCGTGACATCGAGAAAATTGATGGATTTTAGATCATATGTCACCGTAAATTCAATTCCCCAAACATTGCCATTAGGATAATCCAAAAATTCTTGTAGATATGTGGCATCCGCACGCCACACCATCCAGCAATCATCAAGATATCTCCGCCAGATATCAATTTCCACCAAATAAATGTTATGTAAAGGTTCATAAATCATACATTCTTCGAAAAAGGCCATAAACAAATTGGCATATATGGGAGCAAAGGAGGCTCCCATGGCCGTTCCTTGAAGCTGCCAATAGCATTCCCCATGAAAATAAAAGACGTTTTTGTTTAATACATGTTCGGTCATACATATCAGTAATGTATTAAATCCTGGAGAATACAAAGCAGATCGGTCTAGCCAGTATTGTAATGCCTGAAGTCCCGCCCAATGGGGAATGCTTGTATATAATGCCTTGACATCCAAAGAGCACATAAGCCAAGTGGGTTCCAACTGAGCCTCCTGTATAATCTGTAAGAATTGTGTGGTATCTTGTAATCTTGCCCTAACTAAATTCAAAAGAGGTTTGAGATACTGTGTCAAAAACATGGATAATGGTTCAGTCAAGGAACCAATACCTGAGACAATGGGTCTACCCGGTGGCTTTGAAAGTGATTTGTGAATCTTAGGGAGGAGATACAAAATTTGTTTTTGTGGATCATGAACAGTGAGATGCATGACACTAGTCTTGCTAATGATGCCTTCTTCCTCAGCTAAATGTAAAAAGGAATCAATTTCCTTTTTGAAAACAGGAGTAGGGTCCATCTCCATATGCATATAGCATTTAGTATCTGAAAGTTGTGATCTACCCTCACTAAGATAATAATTCATATTTAGAACAAGGCATTATTTACAATCATAAGGCCTTCTTCAGCTATGTTAGAAACCTGGGTGGAAACTCCCAGATATGCGCAGAATTAGTCCAAAATGATACAAAAATCACTGAACCCACAGACATTGCCAACATACTGGCAGACAGGTTCAGTGCAAACTTCACCCCCCTCTCCCCCCCAAAAGGAGAGATAACTATCCCAGCGGAGTGTCGCCTCCTAGACATCTCTAATGCACAGGTGAAAGCTGCTCTCTCTAAAGCTAAAGCATCAATGGGACCGGATGGTGTCCCCGGCTGTGTACTACACAAACTCAATGAGGAACTAAACCCGCATATAAGGCAGCTGTTTAATCTTAGCCTTACCACAGGATACGTGCCCCAAGGAGTGGCGTACAGCAACTGTGGTCCCACTCCACAAAGGCGGTACCTCTACGGACCCTGGAAATTACCGTCCCATAAGCTTAACAAGCCTGGTCTGCAAAGCAATGGAGAGGATCATAATGGAACTCATAAACAAAGACATAGGGGACTTGCAGACATTGGACCTGACCCAGTTTGGCTTTGTCAAGGGCAGATCATGCCTTTTGAACTTGGTCGACTTCTTCGAAACAGTCACCAAGGCCATTGATGACGGAAAGGCAGTCCATGCAGCCTACCTTGACCTTGCAAAAGCTTTTGACACAATACCCCACTCGGGTATTATAGAGAAACTTACCAGCTTAAATGTAAACCCATATGTCACAAGAAGGGTTGCAAACTGGCTAAAGGACAGAACCCACAGGGTTAGAGTTGCTGACGCCATGTCAGACTCCAAGCCGGTCACAAGTGGGGTCCCACAGGGCTCAGTCCTTGGCCCCCTGTTGTTCGGCATCTACTTCTCAGAAGTACAGGCAAACATAGGAGGACTATGGCTGACAAAGTTTGCAGATGACTGCAAACTGGGCGCCATAGTGGAAAGTACATCGGACACAGATATCCTTCAGAGGGGTCTCACGGAAACTGATAACTGGTGCCAGAGCCATGGCCTGAAGTTAAATGCCAAAAAATGAATAGTCATACCCTTCGGGAAAAACAAGGTAACCCCAAGCTACCATATAGGTGGCAATCCATTAAGCACAGAAGAGGTTATCAGGGACCTGGGGACCCAGGTTGACAGTGGCCTTTCTTTTGACACTCACATTGCTAAAGTGGTTAGAAAGACCTTCTACATTGCCCACCTGATCATGAAGGGATTCACATCCAGATCAAGTGAGGTCATTGTTCCCCTGTACTCTTCACTTATCAGACCAATGATCGAGTACAATGCCCCATTCGGGATGTATCTCATCTGACACCTGCAGCAATTGGAGAGACCCCAAAAGTTCCTCACCAAAAGGATAAAGGGACTCCAAGATCTGTCATATGCTGCCAGACTGAAGAAACTCCAGCTCTATTCAGTCGCATACCGCCTGCTCAGAGGTGACCTGTGCCTGACATACAAGGCCATGTCCAACCCGGAATTAATGGACATGCTACACCTCAAAAAATCCAAATCTACCAGATCCACTAGAGCAAGTGACTTAAACCTTAGCACGGATATAAATAGGACATGCTGGAGGGATAGATTTGTCACCCAGAGACTCCCTATGCTGTGGAATAAAATCCCAGTCCATGTGAGGCAGAGCACCTCGATGGCTCTGTTCAAGAGAAATCTTGACTGGTGGATGGGAGATCGTAGGTTTACCCCGGGAATCATCTCTGTGTCACTGCTGGACAGAGGCACAACAAACTAATGGGCACAGTATTTTTTAACATAAGGGGTGGCATAAGCCACAAAACTTTGGGCTAGGCTTATAAATGCCTTAGGGCAGATAGCCTAGTATAAACCTATGAACCTATGAACCTATGAACCACCACTGCTCCACCCTTATCAGCTAGTAAAATTGCAATGTTATGATTATGACATAATTGTTGTAAAGCTGATATTTCCTGGGGTGATAGATTATGACCAAGTATAGAATATTCCTTGTGTTCAAAGTGCAAGTCCCTAAGTACTGATTGCATAAAGATACAAACATGTTTGTTCATGGGTGGCTGAAAATCAGATTTGAGAAATCTGAATTCTGTAGATCTTTGAGACTCCCTGTCATGGAAAAACAATTTTAAGTTTAAATTGCGACAAAAACTGGTAATGTCATTGACAGTGTCATATTCATCTGAAAAAAACCCAGGTACATATCCAAGTCCTTTATTCAATAGTTGTTCCTGTTCATCAGACAAAATAACATCAGACAAATTTAAAACATTGTGATATTCAGTACTTATTACGTTATGAATTTCTGTATTAATCCCTCTAGGGAGTTGTGTTTTGTGTTTATGTTTGCATCCACCTCGACGCCTGACACCATATCTAAAGGGACAGACATATTAGTTCTTTTATGATTGGGGGATTCTCTGTGTCCGGTACTATCATAATCAGTAAGGGAGGAATCTTCCCCTGAAGTGCTAGTATTTGGTCTATCACTAGTTTTTAGAATCGGCCTTGGTCGTTTTTTCGTCCTAAACGTTGTGGTCCCCTGATCAGCATCCACAAATCTAACATTCCTTTGTACCTTAAATGGGCGTCCTCTTTGATAGTCTAAGCTATCTCTGTTAAATTTTCTTATTTTCCTTTGTTTGGTTATTGTCTCATGATTTGTCAAATCCTTTGATAGTTTATTAATATATTGCTGGAATGTCGGAAGTGACTCAAATTTTTTACATTCCTCACACATAATTTTGACCTCACTAATATTGATATCTACCATTCTGCCATAATATTGGGCAAGTATATTGACAAATAACATGGATGCCTGTTGCAGGGCTTCTTTCCATTCTTGATTAAGTCTGTCCTCTGGTCTTCCAACTAATGGTTGTAACCGGACCCTAAGTCCTCTAGGGGCAATGTTCTTACTTAAATAAGCACGGAACAATTTAAGGTGCCAAATGTTGGATCTTAAACTTTTTAATCCCTTGGTTAGGGAATGAAATGCCAAATCACTAACTTGGGGTAATTGTTGTCCAGACTCAGATGGATTACTGCCTGGCGAGGACCCAATACCAAACACACCAATGTCCTCCCGATCGGCACATAATCCTGACAATATTTTGTCTAAATGCATGCTGCCAATGTTTGAATGGTATAACCTAACGTATGGAAGCAGTCATCTGGGTATTTAGGTTTAGAAATAAATCATAGGGCTTTGTCGGAAGCAACCAGAGTCCTACTTTAGCTTGTTTAGATAAGTCTGTTGAATGTTGGTAAATATTGATGCAAAATATAGAAAGGTAGATATTAGGAGTGTTGTTGTAATAAGATATCTGTCTGTGTTGAATATGTTTTATATTTAGAGAGAATACCAAGCTTGTGGTGCTTTATTTAACAACATAATTTATTTAGACAATGAATTTCAGAGCTTCATCTATATGAACTCCTAGGAGTTTGGTTTAAGTTGTATTTTGGTTTTGTTAGAGGAGTAACAGAGAAAGATGACTTTTTATTTCAAGGTGCTTTGGAGTGAAGCAATTTTGACTTGGAGTTGAACAATAGCTGGTTGGAGGTCAGACAGTTTTCTACTGAGGAGAAAGATTCTTGAGTCAGCTGTTTTTTTTTTTTCTGCTGAGCAGCTGATGGTTGTTGTTTGTCAGGGTGAGGTCATTAACAAAGATACTTAACAAAATAGGACCATGTATGGAGCCCTGTGGTATTCCAACCAATATTGGGAGAAATTATGAGATATCATTCAGCCAGCCATTTCACTGCCTGGTGGTGATTAGCAAGGTAGATGGAAAAATCAAGGGGGTGGGGGTATCAAGGTTTAGGTTATAGAGCTTTTGTATGATAATATCTGTTTGTGTTGATTATATTGATGAAGCTTTGGACAGCAGTGGAAGTGCTATGATGGTGGTGGTGATGAAATCCATACTTTGTGGAAGAGAGAAGTATTTTTGGGTGATTTAATAAAGTAAGTGGGACTGACTCCATTTTTCATGTATTTTGGGTTGAGGGAAGAGAATGACAATGGTGCTATAATTAGTGAGTTCAGCTGATTGACCACCGATATGGATGGGAGGTTGTACTATTTTGTCCATAGCAGTGGTATGTATGAATCATTAATAGAACAGTTTAGCAATATAGAGACAGGGTAGGCTATGGCCTCTGCTGCACATTTTAAATATTCACATGGTAGGTTGTCAGGAGCTAGAGAGAGATGGAGTTTAGTTTGAGCAGACGTTTTTCAATTATGGATGTAGGTTCTGATTGAAGGCATTGGGAGCTTGGAGATTTTAAGTTGTTGGAATTTGCTTTGGGTATTGTTTTGTTTTTGTTGTTGCTATTGAGTAAGGATGAAACAGAACTAATAAAGTTGAAGTTAAATGCATTGATGACATTTCTGGTGTTATTTGAATTGATTGTTAGTGAGGTTTGTGCTGAATGGCCTGGAATTAGGAGCTGATTTACAGAAGATTATTACTTTGGAGATTCGTGTAGTAGTTTTTTTGTTTGTTTGTTTTTTGTTTTTGTTTTGCCATATTTAATTTGATATTTAGTTCTGTTTCTGAGATCTTAAAATTTCTCATGGTTAGCTCGGGTTTTATTTCTTGCCCAGGTTTTTTAGGCAACATCTTGAATTTTTCTAAGATTGGCACCCTGGAAAACCAATGGACAGGATTCAACTTAACTCTTTTCTTTCTCACTGGGGCTTGTTCATTTAGCATGCTTAGTAATATGTTATTAAAGTGGGATACAGTATAATCAAGAGGTAAATATTTTAGCATTGTCCAGTTGTACTAATTCAGGTATGAGATGAAGATGACATTTTCGAAATTTGAGAGGGTATATGCCACTGTGTAATTATGTTGTTTTTGGATGTTAGTTTTCTTGAAGCAAATAAGGGGAGATGGTCACTAAAAGAGTCAGGGATTTGTGTTAGTTTAGTTTGAGAACTATGACCAGGATTTCTGCTTTCTAACTATCCAGCTATAGAATGGGAAACCTATACCATCACTAGTACATAAGCACAGGGATTCCTAGATTTTTTCAGTAAAATGTCCTGTAACAATTAGTCAGAGTGCCCACTAGTGTTCTTACTAATATAGGGGCATCTTATACAATCCCTTGCACATCTTTACGATTTGTTAGGTCTGACCAAAAAAGCCATCTCCTTTGAAATAAAACTAAAACCAAAGATCTCTTTCACTCAAGGTACCTTTAGAAGTTTTTTTAATTCAAACTACCTACCCCTAAGTTATATATTGGTAAGTTTCAGATCCTCTTAGCTAACTCTGCTGAATATGCATGTAAACCACCATACTGTACTAGCATTTGATTAGCTGCATAGTGTCTCACTCTACGCTATGTGCTGATGGAATATGATTAGCTATGATAGTACTGCAACCTCTGAACACAGATGACATTATCTACTGCAATCTTCCACACTTGATTATGGTTATCATACACCAAAGAAAACAGGCATTAACAAGACCACTGTCACTGGCTGTGGGGAAATGTTTAGCTATTGCAAACAGACAGAAAAATCATGCAGTCAATGTTACACTATTTGAAGGTACGAGAAATAAGAAGCACAAAATAAATGCATTAGTTTTTAGGCTGAAAGTATGTAACCCATTACTTGTTATTGTCCTTCAGAGGCACAATGCTTGCATCAAGTGGAACTAAATTTCCCACTTTTCAAGCTCATGAGTGCCATCTAGTCATCACATCAATAGATTACTTTTACTTTAACAAAAAACATCTATTTTCATGATTATTGTAGAGGGCTTATACAAAAACATGACATGAGTACAGCCACCCTTCTTTCCTACACTTAACACAAAACACCATGTTTTTCATAGCTTGTGGAATGAAACCATCAACTCATTTATCTATTTTATCACAGAAACAAAAATTGAACTACTATATGAGTAGTACTCATTCCTAATTCTGTATTGTGCTCCTCTATAATATAAGGGTACATTATTTTCTGTATAATGCACGCACGTTATTAGTTTGCTTTTAAACGTAGACATAAATGAGTAGATTAATATTACAAACTTCCTTCAGTTTTATTAGCTTAATTTTAGGTTATAAGTCAGAATCTTTGTAATAGATATATAATAACGTCAGACAGCATGCATTTCCCAATGACTGCAGCCCTATGTAATATATTTTTGCTATTACTTGCACTGTACTTAGATGAATGGTGGAGTGAATATAATTATATTGTTAACTGTAGAGTGATCTAGCTGCATAAATCATTATCTGTAATATGTATTAGCATTTTGTTCTGTTCATTTACTCATTTGTTTACATTTTATTTATTGACATAAAGTTATCACTAATAATCTGTAAAATGAAGGTATTTTACTTAGTTAAAAAGGCAAGGCTACTAAGCTCCATGACCATTTCATGATTGTTTTCCAGGAACATCCAAGAGACTTGCATCAAATTATTTGTACATGCAGTTTAAATACAGCCTTGCTGCAGTGGTAAATTATAACAAGAAACAATAACAATCCTCTTAAGATTTCAGCAGAACTCATTCAGATTGTTTCATGGATAGGAGGAATCTATTTATCTAACGGAAAGTTTATCAGGAAAATAATCACATCTGACAGCTGAAGTGTGTAACCTTGACAAAGAAGATGTCTTGCGGAAATAAAATATCTTAATGCTGCTCTGCTTTCAATGAAAAACATTTGGAACATGATTCAGGAAAAAAAATATATATTACTATTTTTAGTGTGTTGTGCCAGTGCAAAGTAGTAAAAAGTCTTTTTTTTAATAGTTAGCTCTGTATGCTTGCCAGCCGTGTCGACTTACAAACAAGCAAAAAGGTAACTCATTGAAACATCAGTAAAGCTGCTTCTTTGATACAAAATAATGTGTTAAATTCCAATACATTGCTTAACTAATTCCCAAGAAGCATTAGCCGGCATATTTAAAAAATCCATTACACAAACAAGGTAGCAATGACCATGGAAATGGCCACTGAAGGTTTATTTGCATTCAGTTCTCAAGTTCATAGGTAAGCGAGGCTAGTTGACCTTGTGGGCCAATTTAAACCTATCTACTTTCCATTTTGGTGCTTGTATTAACCAATCCTGTTTGGAATTAGATTGACCTTACCCATCCCATGGTCAATAATTGTATATTACCTGTTGTGAGAATAAATGGGTTCATGCCACAGATAATTTGAGGGGACCTTTGCATTTGATAAATCATTTAGGAGCTGTCTCTGTCTATTAGTAGTACAGGGAACAGTCAGGGGTAAATTATCTGTTAACCATCCATAGATTCAAGTTGTGCTTCAATATGGACAGGGGTGATCTTTGTTTAATGTGACTGGGAAGTCTGTTCAGGAACAATGATATCCTCTGTCAACTATGCCTGTTCCCCCAAATGGTTCTGTTGATGTTGCAGAAAAGGTTTGGACCCTAGACTGAGTATTTCTGATACCATTTGACTTGCTGATGTCGTAGGTCTATCAGTATTAGATCGGATGATGCCTATTATGCCAGACACAGGTCACATCTTAGAAGTCTGTAGGACACTGAGTATAGTGACAGGACTTTGACTCGGTCCATGTAGAGCATATTGTTTGGACCTAGTATCCTTTTAGTTAGGTATCTCTGTGAACATTCTAGACAGATACATGCAAAAGAGGACATTATATTCAAAGAATGGTGTAATGAGGGCAGAGAAAAGGGGGAACAATGACATTCCTAGATCGAGACATAATCCCTTTGTTTATAAGCTGCGCAATATAAAAAGATTTTCATATGACAATGGACATATATTGATCGAATGTTAGGTCACATAAGTTCCCAAATCCCAAACAACAGGGTCAACTCTTAGGGGTGTATTGTGGTAGTTCTCTTGGGTAGATGACTTCCCAAAGGATATGATAATGCATTTTTTGGCACTCATTATTAATTTCATTCATTAAGTCACTTGGGTATTTTAATGACTGCTTCTAGCATGCAGTCATCTGCAAACTTAGCTAGCTAGAGACTTTTGGTATTGGATTTTACTTCAGAGATGTAAGTGCCAAACAGAAGAGGTGCCAGCACAGAACCAAGGGAACTCCACTGATGACTAATCTCTTTCTGGAGGTAACATCCCCTGTTTTGATTGCCTTCATCCTATCTGTGAGCTGGTTGTCAATCCAGAGGGTTACAAAGGGTTTTTCTGCGATGTCTGAGTGGAGGAATGTGCCAAAAACTTTGGCCAGGTTGAGTTATGCCGGTGTGTACCATTTTACTTTCATCCATTGCTTTGATGATCTTCTTAAAAAAATGTCTACCAGACTGAGGGAGCGTGATCTGCCCTTGATGAGTCTGAGTAGGGTCCAGTGTTTGGAGGTTCTGTGTGTCATTATTGATTAGGTCCATGGTAAGTCTTTCCATGGCTTTGCATATGAGGAAGGTCCTCCCTCATGCAGGGAATGATTGTAACTGTTCTCCATTCACTTGGTAGAAAACCTGTGTGTAGGCTGAGATTGAATTTCATAACCACTGGGTTAGCAAAACACATATATGTTCTTGCAGGTAAAAAGGTCACATGCAGTAAAATTAATTTAAAAGCAGATCATGAAATGAAAAACCTTCACTTATCTTTCTTTCTGCATGTTAGTGAGTTTTTACTATACTTAGTTTACTTGTTCCCTCTGATGTAAGAAGAAGGTTTCCAGGCTAGTTAGGTTTGTTTGTAGGTAGGTTACCCTCCTGTTCAAATAGACAAAGTCATATCCTTCTGTATTCATTGCTGTACTTCTTCTTTACTGACCTACAGTTTTATGTACAGATCTGGGCTAATGCCTGATTTCACTTGTGACTTGTAAGGATTTGTTTGACAACGCATCACTGTGAATTATCCTGTATGTCTGTAGTGCTCATACTCTCATTAAAATATATAGCCAATTCAACACATGAATTATTCTCATTAAGTCACAGCTCATACCTTGGTATATCACTGAAAATCACCCTGCGCACCGTAACAGTTTAAGAATCAGCATACTACCAAGGAGATTAAGATCCAGCTCCCATCCTCTCTTTACAACTACCAAATAAAAAAAAAAAACTCGGCATGCAATTCACTTTAACTATGTTACTCACTTATGGGACTCTATTCCTTACCACCTAAGGACTACTTATAACCTATCTAACTTCCAATTTCTCCTCAAACAACATATCTTTCAAACTTGCCTTTGATTCTGCCATGGTCCTATTAAATATAACTCCGTCATGTCTCTCTCTCAAATCATTCATGCTCTCCTCATTCATTTACAAATTTCTGTCAGTATATAGATATTAGTGATAATTTTTTTCATCCTGACTTGGGTAGAAACTTTAGAACATCAGTTAAAGCAGATTGTATGACATCTAATTTAGTTTATTTAGCTGTATGCCAGCAATGTGCTTCCTTCTATGTTGGAAAAATTAGCAGGATTTTTAAAGACAGGATACGTGAACATGTATACCACATTAAGAAACAATTAGAGCACAATGCACTAGCTAAGCATGTTAAACACAATGGTATAAATCATAGTTTCCTCTTTCGAGCCCTAGAAGTGATAGTTCCTAGTATATGAGGAGGAGATATACGGAACCATACTGAATCGAGAGAGAATGACTGGATTATAAAATTAAGGGCTGATAAAGGTAAGGGGCTCAATGAAAGGGCATCTATAAAACCCCTATTGAAAAAACGTCATAATATCAGATGATGGTACTATAAAGTATGAAAGCCTGTATATATATGTATACACATGTTTATTTACATTTGTATTTGTTGTAGTATACTGTATGCACATATATATTTTTTGTATATATATCTCTGTCTGTATAGTAGTTGTGATATTAGTATTTGCTAATATAAACATTTTTACTCTATAGTAATATGTAATAGTAAGTTATTGACATGGAATACTCCTTTAAGGACTTAATTAATTATCAAGTCTGATTGGATAAGCTTTTTTGAATTTATTTATATATACATGTGTTATAATGGTGTTTTTTATAGGGATCTGAAAAAGCTGTATTAGCGAAAGCACGCTTATCCTGTTTTATCGATTTTAATGTGAATAAATACACGTTTTATTGGGACATTCCTACTTTGCTTCCGTTATTACAACAGTGGATTTTAATTTTCATATTGTAGTCATACACCATTAGTGTTTACTGCCTCTTTCCTTCCATTTAATAGAAAGCAAAGCAATTGTCTCACAACTGTATTGGCTTTCAAAAATAACTTACGTTATCACTATTTCCTCAGGATAAGATGCAGCTAGAAACCATTACAGACTTTCTGATATGTTCTCTATCACTGTTCTTATTAAACTGTTAGCAGCAATGCAGTCCATAACCTGAGGTATATGGTTTATTTTTTCATTAATAGCTTCATTTCAGTATGCGTGTGTGAAAGTAAAAGGGTCTTGGTTATGATTATCACATTCATCGATGAACGCAGAAGCATGGCCCATATTTGGGAGGTGGGGGGGGGAGTAAAGGAGAGCATTCTAGACTACTGCAGACTATTAAAGGAGCAGAATGACTCATGACTATTGGGCATGCAGATGAAGGAAGTATTTCTAGAGTACTATAGGCAACTATGTGAATGCATAGAAGCCTCATAATCATCCGTGGTTACATGGTATGAGGAATAGAGGATGAGTACCCTCACTACTTCAGATTTTGAAGTAGGTGGGAGAAATTAGAGTGATCTACAGTCAGTAAGGGTGGCAGAGGAGGGGGTTCTTGATTACTATAGTCTGTGATGTGGAAGGTTTATAGACTAATGGAAACTATGTTTTTGTTTCTTTCAGAAGCACATACTGTAAACGGTATGCAATGATTAAAGAGATTGTGCGAGAGTTAGGTCAGTATTTGATGAGTAAAATCTCCTAAGAAATGTGTGATCTATCAAACAGATTGGAGAACTGGTGGAGACCTAACATAAATGTATTAATGGTCACTGGATAGCGATATGGGTACTGAGGATGATAGCGGTGCTGTGCATTTTGGAAAGTTATTTGTTTTCATATGGTAAGGTCAATGATGATTCAAATTAGAATTTATACGAAGAGAAGAAATTTCTTAACTGCTGTTTGGGTTGCTGAGACTTGAAAATGATGAGATTCATGTTGCTATTTTCTAAGCATAAGATTATGTGGATTATTTCCATAAGTTGAGCATGCTAATCAGATGCTAGAAAACTGCATTTACAGAGCTTAGAGACAGACCTGGGGATATAATAAAATATGTGCAAGAATAGTGTAAGTCCACCACAGAAGGTACCTTGGCTGTGTCTGAGGCTTCCCCTCGGCAGCGCGCCTTACATATTAATGAAGGCACACTACTGAGGGACAGCTGTGTAACACAGTCAAAGAATCAGTGTAAGGGGTGTGTTACAGTGTCTGAACATGTGTAATACACATCCTGCACTGTCAAAGTGCCAAAAAGTCAGTGTGTGGTACTGAAAATAACATTTAAATATATATTTTTTGTGTTTGCACAGCGTGGTGCTTAGCAATGGACACATGCCAGACATCTAAATATAGAAACTGGATGGATTCAATTATAAATGGAAATGTCAAGTTTAAGCATAGCTGAGCAGGTTTGTGTGGCATGCAGCAGTGCTCAGCAGTGCTTAAATGTAGTGGAATGATAGCTATAAAAGTACAACAGCAATTCACAAGGCTACATAGCCAAATGGTTAGAATAACAGTCAGAGGTGCAGGGTTTGAATACACAGACTGGTTATTTTGTAAATACACATTCTGAGAATTATTTTAAATCCTGAAGAAATAGTTGTGTGATTACACAGACAGGTTATTAATATTATTGTGCAAATACACATTTATGAGATATACTAGTAAGCCCTGAGTGAATTTTGTATGAATACACCGACAGGTTATTAAGCATGTATGTCTCAAATTCATGTAAGAGATTTATTTTAAACCCCTGATAGAATATTGTATGTATGCACAGACATTTTATGAAGCATTTATTTTGCAGTTACACAATATGACACATATAATGAAATCCTGCAGTGCTGCACCCAGCTAAGCTCTGCTAAGCTTAACTAAACCTAGCCAAGCACTGCTCAAACAAGGAATGTTTTAGCAGTGCTTAGCCGGTTTGCACATTGCTAAGTGTTGCGAAGCACAGCTAAGTAATGCCTCTTTAAGCCTTGGTCAACTCAGCTAAACTGGTGTACACACCACTAAGCATTGCTAAGCATTGCCAGTTTAAGCACTGCTCTGCTGAGCTTGGCGGATTTGCGCAGTGCTAAACGAAGCACCACATTTTTAGAAATGGCCCAATGGTGGCAAAGCGTGGGAAAACAGCCTTATTTAGGTGCAACAGGTGGGAATACAAGCAGAATCTGTTGGAGTTTGATCTTGGCAGACACTATGGCAGGAGTTGGAGAGGGTGCATGCTTCCAGGCACAGTGGTGGGGCATTCTGGAGTCCAGGGTCATGGTTGGACTGTTAGTAAAATACCATGATTTCCAGCTGCTGCAGGGTCAGTACCAGGGGTCAGACTACAAATCAGAGACCTGGGACCAGCTTGCATGCAACCTCATCAGTGTAACTGGTATACCCTGCACAGGTGAGCAGGTGCATTACCATTTTGACAACTTGAAGCATAGGAAGGAGGATCTCTTGGCCACTTGGATCCAAGATGCCCGGGATGACTTTTGGACACTTGGATTCAAGATGCCCGGGATGACAATGTCCCACAAGTTTGTAAGTATTGTTAGCATTCTTTTACCAATAACTAATCTGCATGTGTGATAGACAGGTAGGCATAATGGTGTGTTTCTCTCCCCACAGCTGGAGCGGAGAGAGCTTGCAACCTGGAAGCTCATGCAGGGTGCCTGGCCAGGTTGTGCTGAGAGTGTGGTGAGTACAGATGTATCTTGCAATCTATAGTCATAGAAACTAGAAACAGTATATTAGTAACTGCCAGTATGTTTTGAGTGTACTGCAATGAATGTGGTCATAGACTTGGACTGATATAATGCTAGGTACAGTTCAATAAAGATGAAAGCATGATACCTGGTAATGTTAAGCAAAAAAACGTTCTACTGCATTAATAATGTTAAGGAAATAAAAGTTTCTACTGCATGAATAATGTTAAGGAAATAAAGTTCAACTGCATGAATATTGTTAAGGAAATAAAATTCAGCTGCATTCATAATGTTAAGGAAATAAAGTTTATACTGCATTAATTGTGGAATTACAGCTGTATTACAACACCTGCATTATAGGAAGTGTTCATCAATAAAGATTGTTACATGTATACTAATCATTGCATGATGTCACCCCTAATAAAACTGTGTTGACAATATGTGCGTATTTTAGCCTATTTGTCATGAAATCGAGGAGTGCAACTGCTGTGAAGTAAAAATGGGAATAATACCCTGAAGGGACTGAAGGTTAGCTAATAAAGAACTGTTTTTCTAAACTGCAGATGTGGAGCTGTTCTACAAGATATAATGCATTATATGTGTTCTGCACTAAGATCTGAACCTAGAATAGGAACGGTCAAAGTATATAGTGTATATTTCAGGATTGTCTTGTGTTAATCATTGCATTTCAGATATATTCATTCCTGATCTTAGTTATGCTGCTTCAGGCAAGTATGAAACTGTAATAGCTGTAGACTACAAATATACCATCTGCAACTGTATATGGGTCAGGTAGCCACTCCAGCACTCTGATAGGGTCTGTACACATCACACATAGTTCCACCCAGTAGGAGGTAATTGTCTATTCCTGCATTCCATCTATTAATGCACAGTTCACCTACAATCTCTGTCATGCATGAATCTCAAGCATGTGTGTTCAAGTGTCACTGCAGTCTTGTATAACACTCTACATCTATTACCAGGTCACAGTTTGTTACCAGGTGAGCTCTAGGGACATATCAGCCAATCACTATTCAGCAGTGGCTCAGTAGCTCAGTTTGATAAACATTAGGTATGATTTACATTTTGTCACACACAGACCGGGGTTCTAATGCAGTGGCAAGTACTTCTAAATATTATTGAAGCAGTTATGTATTGTTAACAGATGTTCTCCCCACAAGAATTACAGGTAAATAAATGGCTGTAGTAGCTCTTGGAACGGGTTACTAATTTGTGTGTCCACTGTCCAGATGCACCTGATTGTCAGCACTGTTCAGCAAGGTGATAAGATGTTAGTATATAAAAAGTCAACAAATACAATACTAATACAGGTTAATAAAACAAATAAAACTGTTTAATCTTGGTACAGCTGTATGCCTGGTGTATCTGTGAATGTCTGCTAATAAGCTCTGTACTGTGCATAATACATGTCTCTCAAGTGTCACACTGTCATGGATTTTGATTACTGTTGCCAAAGCCCTTGGACACAAATTTAACATACACTTGATTTATGTCAATAGTACAGTCACACTACATCAGTCCACAGTACACCTTGGTGCTCATATATGTTCCCATGACATGTAATAGTCCCCTGTAGTTGTGTACCTGTAGGTGCTACAGATTGGCCCATACTGTCCCATGCTGATAGCTTGAGAGGTATGTAGGTGCCACAGAAGCTATAGGACACTTTTGTGCATAAAGTAAAGGCAGAGCTGTAGAGTATATCAGAGTACTGTTGCAAACAATATAGCATATACTGGTAGTAATGGAATGTCTTTCTCTCTCCCCCCACCCCTTATCTGCATCATAATTTATTATTGTTATACATTGGGTATGGCTTACTTTTAATATATGTTGTTCTCCAAATGTTCTGTTGGACCTTGCATATTATTATTGTTATATATTATAATGGTTGCATACTAGCATACCTTGTTGAATTATCTATGTTGCTGGCCTTTTGTCATAACTGTTACTGGCATGCTGTTATAATACTGACTGTTATACCACTTATTGCTGTGTTCCATATGCTATGCAATGTTATGTTACTGTGTTAATTGGAACAACCTGTCACGCTGTTATAATTAATGTTTAAATGTTCTGTTCATTACTAACCTATACACTTTGAAAAAACCTCAACACCATAGCTCGACAGGGTAGGCCGCCGGTTTCACCTCCCTTACCTCATCCGGCCATGGCACCAGGTCCAAGCATGTCTGGGAGCCAAACAGGAGCTCTGTCTCTTCCAGTCCTGCACAACCTATGGGTGGAAAGGGGCACGTCCCCCCGGGAACGAGCGAGGAGAAGGAGTTGTCACCCAGTGACAGCTACTAGGCATGGTGTGCAGGATCATGCAGCAAGGATTTGATGATCACCTCCGCTGGATTGAGGGCAAACTGGCCAACCTTGAAGGGCAGGCTGGCCCTGGCACCCAGCCCCCAGCACTGCCACCTTCAGGGCAGTGAAGGAGCAGTGGTGACTGCCCATGGGTGAGAGCAGAGTCCACTGCTGCTGTCTGGGGGTACATGGCTCTTTGATTCCACAACACCCTCCACATCCAAGGTGCTTACCCCCTCATGTGCCATACACTGCCCCTGTCTGCTGTCTTGTCTGTCTTGTCTGTTTGCAAATGCTATGTCTCCTACCCAACTTACCTCCCCACATGTTCCTATATCCCTTCCCCAACATTTCACTCTCTCCTTAAAAAAACGGGCATCTGTCCCACAAAACAAATGTTGCCCCATACACAGCTCTCCATTTCACCCCCATGTACACTGCCCACAACCAATCATTACAAAAATTAATCAACACAATTATGTCACCCACACCCCTCTCTCTGGGATGTTAGGCTCCAAATTCCAGATTCTCTACAACCTGCACAGCTGTTGCTATACAGGAAATCAAGAGGTATGGGCCTTTCCTACACCCATCTTGCACATCCCTACTTGCCTTTCACATTATTTTTCCCCCTGCTTGCTCCCATTTCATCACTTTCCTATTGTCCCTTTTTTTCTTTGTTTGTAAATAGCGCGGGTTTAAGTGGAGCTAAGCAGCATGCCATGAAAACCCGCTTAAAGCTAGTTTAGTCACCTTCTATCTTTCTGACTTTGTTCTGTTCATCAGCAAAGTCATCACCTCTGGCAAGTCTTGAACCCAGGACGCTGCCAACTAGGGTATAGTGCATTAGCCTACTAGGTCACTCATCTCTGAAGAAAAACAGGTGTTTCCATATGATAATTTACTTGGGACTGTGATGCAGACACTAAACCAGTACACAGCCAAATAAATGTTGATGGATGTATGTGAGACCTTGGATTGTAGGGAGAGCTGTCAACTGTACAGACTGTTGCAGAATGTCCACAGTTGTGCCACCTACTTTTGGCATGACTGTTACAAAACCTATTCTGTGTGCTGAAGTACTGGCATGTCAGTACAGATTGAGATTAGGAAATCATGACAGAAAGTTCAGTCACATGTCATACCCATCCAAACACACATGTTCATGGCAATTCTGTGTAACAGACTATGCATGCACATCTCTTGCAAATACACCTGCTATGGTATTGACTCAGTAGCTCAATCTGTTACATTCCTTGCATGCTTAACATTTTGCCACACACAGTCCTGGCTTCTATTCCAGTCTGCTGCATGTCAAGTACATGCTTGTCAATACAAGAAATAACTGACTGAGACATGCAATTTTAAGCAGAACCAGTTGCTGCTACTGCAGTCATTCATAGCATGCTGTATATTTTGTCTCACGCTGTTCTGGCTTCCATTCTAGTCTGAACCTTGCAGTTTTAAGCAAGGTTGCTGCTAATGCAGTCACTGCCACCCATATTAGCATGTCAAAGGCCTGTAGGTTGGGGGCCACTTCACAAATATGTATAAGCATCCTAAATGTTACCTACCACTCTCTGGATGGCACTATTACATAACATATGTATCTGGGGCACATGCCTCACCTAGACTGTTATGGGTATCCTCACCCTGGCTATGCTGTGACAACATAGCTGATACTTCTCCCTCACTGACATATACAGCTTGCTGTCCTCCAATGTGTTCACAATCCTCAGTATGACTCCTGGCCAGAATACCACAGCTGCAGCCTGCAACATATGTGACAGCATGTTCAGCTTCCTGCTACAGACCTACCATACCTACCAAACACCTAGAGCAGGGGATACACATAACACCTATACATAAAGGGGTGGAGGATGGTCAAGTGACAGAGACATGTGTCACAGTCTTCCCCTATAAACATACACAGCTGATAGACCAGCAGCTATTGCAGCAGCATGCATATTCTGATGCAAAGGACATATGACACTCACATCTGTCTGTCCCCTTACTGACCTCGACCCACGTTGTTAAACAGTAAACTGCCACACAATCAGAAAGTCTATTCATAATGGCCAACCATAGCATGCCAAACTGTGGACATACCACATAAATCTGGACAGTTGACAGTATTTGTATCTAAACTTTTTGATGCTGTAGTCCCCACACCTCGATAATGTACATCTCACAGGCCAGAAAATGGCCAAGGCCTACATGAATGCCTTAAATATAGCACTGTGGTGCCATGGCATTGGCTAATGAAAATGCAACCCAGCTGTTCTGGATGCAATTAGCAAGAGTGAGCCACAAATTGGTGCACAGGCAATCACCTGCTCATGAGCATTACCTACAAAAGGCAAGCTTCTGTCTATGGTAAACAGATCTGTGACTTTCTTTCTGAAGACAGACTGTGAGAGCATAAGCATTATACTACAGGACTTCTGCACATTAAGGAGAACAGCACTATACCAGGTATGCAATAGAAGTCCCCTTGTAATGGGAAACAGATGGGAGGATGCAGTTATGGGAAATGGGGATTACAACAGTAGATCTGTAGTACATATCTTGGAATGACATGATGGTGTTAGTCAGCTGTCCAGCATCTGCAGGCTTCCCTTTCAGCTCTGTCTGCTGTGACATAGATCACAGCTCTGGCCCTTTGAGTCCCTGCAACAATGGCCGGCTCAAGTACGAATGCTACTGGATTGTGTTTTAGGCAATAGTGACAGTAAGTACTGGTGGATACAGCTGGCATATCACATGATGTACTGTTAGTCAGTTCCTCTCAGTCTGTGAATGTCATACAGGCATACTTCAAACATTGTCCAGGTGTCCCTGACTGTTCCTTATATATTCTGGCTAGATCACTGTGTACTCCACACCCATATCTCATTGCTTGAGAGCTATGCCTTGCATACCTATTGACCCCCTACAGCAGGACAGTAGGTTATAGCCAGTAGTAGTGGGAGGACAAAGGCCCAGCCGCAGCGACAGAGTGTACATATTGAGCTTACAACGTAAGGGAATGAATGCAGTACCAGATATTAATGTACCACAACTGTTTTCTGAGGGGTCTAGCATGTGACAGCCAGATTACCCACAGTCTGGAAACAACCATTACATATTGTCCAACTGTTTGTCAGACATCCACATTTGTCTGCAGAGGGTCCTCATATATCAGGCATATGTACACATTCTACAAACATCTGTGTACTGCGGATGTTGGACACCTACAGAGAGGATACCGTACATCATGTTTTCAGTGCTGTCTGTCACTGGGTCACACACATGTTGCTGGTCTGTCCCCATACACTTGTAGTACCACTCACCTATTTGTTGGATAGTTGCTGTATGACATGGTACTGGGATGTTGCCCATAGAGAACACACCACAGTAGATGGCAATGATGGGTGTGGAGACATAACAACACAGTCCATCACAGCACATGGGGCCATAGCTGGTATTCCTGGGATCATAGGAGGTTACTAGGCTATTGGCCCTGAGGTCCTCATAAGCCTAGCCCAGAGTTTAGGCCATGTTTATGCAAGTCAGCACCCAATGCCCTAGTCCAATAGGGTCACAAATGGTATCTCAAGGGTGTATGTCGTGTTTACAATACAGTTATCAAGGTTTCACCTAAAAAGGGATAAAGAGGTACTCTGCCTGATGTGGACAGGGTGTCCATTCCACAGCTGGGTGAATGTATGGTACACATATGTGACCTGCCAGCAAGTCCTGATAATGTCATAGACCAGGTTGCGGCCACATGTGCAGGTTACTCAAGTGAATCCTGACTTGTGGATGTGCAACAGTCCCATCAAGGTGAAGTCTGTGATCGCCTGGTATGCCAGACAGAGGTCACCTCTGAGGAGTCTGTATGAAACCGGGTAGAGGGATAGGGCTTTTAGCCTATCTGTGTATGGTAGATGTTTGAGGCCCTGGTATTTCCTGATGAGGAACCTCTGTGGTCTCCCCAGCTGCTGCATGTGCTTTGCGAGGTACATGATAAAAGGGGAATTATACTCAAAAATGGGCCTTATTAGGGAGGAATACAGGGATGTTATGCCCCCCATTTCCCTGGATGAGATACACTTATGTATGAGGTGGGCCATGTAGAAGGCTTTCCTTACAAAGGAAGCAACATGGTGGTCAAATGTCATGGTGCCATCAACCTGTGTGCCCAAATCCCTCACAACTGATTGCATTCTTAGGATGTTGTTACTAATGTGATATTTTGTGGTGATATCACTCTTCCAAAAGGAGATGATGATGCTGCATTTTGTGGTATGCAGCCTGAGGCCATTTGTCTGGTACCACTCATGTGTCTGTGTGAGACCCTCTTGGCAGATGTCCACATCACTACGGGATTTGGTGACAGCAGCCACCATCCAGTCTTCTCCAGATATGGCCGGCTATAGCCCACTGGTTGTGCCTGCATCTCAGAAGAGTAAATCACACATAACAGAGGCCCCAAGACAGAACACTGGGTTACACTGACAGTTACAGGTCTACCACTTGAGGTGGGCTTCCTCTATATTGAGTAGGTGGAGGCTGTCAGTGCACCAGTGTGGTATCCATCTGGTAACATATGGACTGATGCCTAGTTGAGAGGGTATATCTATTACGGCTAAGTGGGGAATACTGTGAAAGTCTTTGGCCAGATCAAGGTAGGCAGTGTGCACTGTCTCCCCCTCATCCATGGCTTTGGTGACTGTGTCAAAGAAGTCAACCAAATGTAGCAGACATGATCCCCCCTTGACAAAGCCAAACTGTTTGTGATCGAGTGTGTGGTGGTTGCCAATGTCCTTGTTAATGAGGTTCAGGATAATCTGTTCGATGGTCTTGCAGATCAGGCTAGTTAGGCTGATGGGTCTATAATGTGCTGGATTGGTGGATGCTCCACCTTAGTGTAAAGGGATGACAGTGGGTTTCTGCAATTCAGCTGAGACAAAGGTGGTATTCAGGCATTGGTTGAACAAAGTGCCTAATGGTGCTGCAGGTTCATGCTTGAGGTCACGTAGGTTGCATCCTGCGATGTGAAAGGAGTCCCATGGAGGCTGTACTCCATGACTTTGAGATGACAGTAATGAGCTGTTCCCTAGATATAAGGGGAAGGGGGCAGGTACTGGGGATGTCCTGATGTACTAATGGGGGGACAAGGGGAGAATCTTTCACCTACTCTGTCAGGCAGCAAGTCTGGTATATCTACAGCACTTGTATATCTGGTGTCCTTGACCACCACTTCTGATCAGGTCTGTGTGCTTGTTTTGAGATTGCAGACATGTATGATGAAGGAGATATGACTGTCTGTAGTCGATGTCACCAATGTGGTCTCGGAATTTGCTTTGCAGGATTTCAGTAGTGCTCTTATTTGCTTGTTCAGGCTAAGGAGACATTGATTCAAATTGGGCACCTGCTCCTTCTTGGTCTTGGACAGCAATATTTCACTCCTGTTATAGAGTGTATTTATTGCAGATGTCTACCAGAATGTTTACTTATCCTTGCAGAGGATGATGTAGTCTTGTCTGGTATGCCTGACTCTATGCATCTATACAAATGCACATATAGTGCTTTGGTGTATTTGTGGATACTGTTGCCAGTTCCTACAGAGGGGTGTGGGGCTGTGAAGCTGTTTATACCATCATTCAGGAGGTTGTAATTAATTTTGGAGATGTTTGTATGTCTGACACTAGCTAGATGGGTATTGTGGGAGATGGCAACTGTAAATGTGACCACTGTATGGTTGGTTTTATAATAGAGGATGATACTATAAGGATGCTGCAGTGGTTACCCATGTTGTTTAATATTAACTCCAAGAGATCTTCACCTCATATGCGAGTAGCAACTAGCTGTTCCAAGGTGTTTGCATTGCCAAATTCCATGAATCTCTAGGCAACTGTGTGCTGGCGTGAGTAGTTCTTCCATTCTATGTTTGGGTACTTAAAGTCACCCAGGATCAGAGTACAGAGTTGAATCCTGATAGAGTTGAACAGATCCATATTGGGCTTCATGGTCACATGTGGGGGCCAGTAGCTAGCTATGATTTGAATAGGGGTCTTGGCAATGGTTAACTGCACCTGGGGTGTCTCCTGTATGTCTTACTGTTTGACTAGCCTGGAAGTGTGTATGTATTTCATATATAGTGAAACCCCATGTTCCTTGGCTTTACTGCCCACAACTTGGGGTCTAATTGTATGATAGGATGGGTGACTATTTAAGGCTGAGGCGCTCTCTGCAGCATTGAATCATGTGTCTGTGACTACACAGATGTCAGCATTTTCCATGGTTAAGACTGCTTGCAATGCATGCAGATTGATGTTCAGATTCCTAGCATTTAGCAGCATGGCCTTCAATTTGTGATTTGTTGACTGTTTCATGTTGATAGTGTTAACATCACCACTTTTCCTAATAAGGACCCTATGAGGGTGGAAAGAACCATGGCCAGAAGACTGAAGGGCAGGTGAAACAGATGGAGGCCATCTCTAGCAAAGCATTGTGGTTTGTTGATCATATCATCCCAGGCTGTCAGGTACTGGATCCCCCTGGAATGGCAGCAGAAACCAAGCCAATTGTTAAGGTCAATCATTTCCTGATTGTATTTCAGCATCATTTTGGGTGATAGCAGAATGCTGCTTAAGGCTAGGGAGATACCTACCTGGGACACATAATCAGTCGGTTCAATCATGTGTCACATTATATAGTCCAGGGAGGTATGTCTTAGGTCAGGCACATCAACATGGACTATGACAGACTCATAACAGTACCTGTTGTTGAGAGGCAGCAGTGCATATGTGATATGGCGGATTCTGGCACCTGACAGACAAGTAACCGTGACCTTCTCCATATACACCCTGGTGAGATGCACATCTGTGTGTCTCACAATGAAGTCTCTTATGACTAATATGTTTGATTTATGGTGACACCTTAGTGTCTGTGGAACACAGGTGTGTGGCTATGCATGGTATGTGTTGTGCTGAGCTGTGGAGTTCATATGTGTTTTTGCCTCAGAGGTCTCCTTTGTTTGGGGATGTTTATGTTGAGGACCTCCGCATATGTGGGTATGAGTTGTGTAGGTGTGGGTGGTGTGTGAGGTGTACTGATTGTGTTGACAACTTTTTCAGTGCCAGATATGCGGACTTGAGAGACAGACAGCATGGACTGTGGGTTTCTAATGTCATTGCATCTCTTACAAATTGTGTTCCTTGGTGGTGTTTGTAGATGGTTGTCCATGTACATGAGGCAGTTTCTACATTGTGTCAGGATGCCTATTTAAACCAGACTGCCGGGGGAACTGTAGGACATTGCCCAGCCATAGTTGTCAGAATCTGAGGGAGGTAGGCCAGGGAGACTGAAGGAGAGGCCTACAGCCTAAGTGCTTAAAAGAAATGTAGAAGGCTTACACTACTGCATACAATGTAGACAGGCTCTAAACAAGCAGTAATAGGTGTAACAGAAAATATGCAGTTGAACACCTTAGAGAACATGCAGCAAGTAGTAGGAAACAGCAGGATGAGGAGGGAAATGCATGATGTACTGCCACTATGTTACTGATAGCCACATACCTATTGTGGTGAGAGATGACGGGGTATGATGTGGGAGTTAGTGGAGGATAGTGCTGTCAAATGTGGGTACGCAGTGTGTGTACATAATGGAGAACAATGTATGTGGTCCTGTGCTGTGTTCCTCTCTTCTTGTCTTTCAGGAGTGATGTACAGACTGTGGAACCCACCTTTTTCTGCAGCCAAGAATGAAGTTATAATTGATGGCCTCAGACTGCATCATGCCATCCTGCTGTCGGGGAGTCACCATAATCAAGAACAACAAGCTGCACTGTGGGTAGACCTGGTTGCATCAGTAAATCATGTCAGGTTTCAGGAAAGAAAATATGATCAGGTCTGCCACCAGGCCACCAAAATGATAAATGCCGCATGGCAAAGGGCCACAGCTGTGGCCAGGGACCATGCTGGCACCAGTGGAAGGCCTGCAACACAACAACCACTCTCGGCCACAGAGGAGTTCCTGGCAAAACTGGGTTCCACCACTAACTCGCAAGCATCCATCACCCAATACATTGTGGAGGTGGATGGCACAGTTTCCACAGCAGAGGATCATCCAGGTAAACCTCCTGTGGTCATCATTTTAATACGGTAGCAATCATAGTGGCAGCCTCTGCATACCTGTAAATGGATGTCAGGTCAATCTGCATTTGGAGGGATGTTTGTAATGCACATGTGTGCACACATACTCAGAATGACAGCAATGTGGGCAGTATCACAGTTTGTACTGTACATGTTAATATACACAAGTACTATCCTGTACCGATGCCACATTTTTGTTTGCTGACAATACCTCTCCCCCAAAATTGCATAGGTAGATCTAGCTTGGCCGGAGTCCAACATCCTGTAGCTGGTGGGTGTGAAACTGTTTTGTTATGGCTCATCTATATCCTAGGAATATTAAGGGCTGCCAGTTTGCCATGGACAAAGGTTAGCCATAGCACAATATTTGTATGTTCAGTTGTGGAGGGGTTCACTGCAGTGCATTGAATTGGTAATCACAGTAGCATATTTGCAGAAGCTTTAACATATTTGCATGTATTTTTGTGAAGGTGTATGCAGTCTACTATACAGAGGGTAATAGTATGGTGGAGATGGGTGCACTGTGTTTTAGGTGACGGTCCATCGCATACACTGACATGTCACTTATTTCACAGGTGTATAGTACTGGTAACATTAACCAGACATAGCTGCACTGCATGTTGTTAAGGGCCTGTCTTGTCTGTGTCTGCTGTGGTCTGAGTGTGTGTTGCGCATGGGAGCAGTAATAAGGTGTGGTATGTATAATGCACTTGTGGCACCTCACCTGCATGTGTATATTTGGATCAGCAGACATAATACTGTAGTTATTAATATAGTCATGTTTTCTTTCTCCTCACAAGTGATCATGGGGGTTGGAGTCGGTCCCCCTCACAACCTGATGTCAGTGTCTCATTGGATTCTGATGATGATGGTGGCCATAGTTAGGCACAGGTGGGGTTGCTGAGGGCTGAATCTGTCCCATGGGTTGACATTCCACTTCCTCCTCCAATGTCCATGCACACAGTCAGTATGCCCACACATACCCAGTCCCCTGCGACCATAGATATTGGACAGTCAGAGGGTGGTTGCATCAAACAGGAGAGTATGGCAACTATAGAATCTGTGACTGCAGATACTAGCCATAGCCAGAGAGCTGATGAGGGCCCACACAGACAGATTGACAGAGATGTTCAAAGGAGGACTTCTGCCCATCCACCACATGTCACAGCTGTCACATCATGAATCACGTGATGCATGTTTCAGTCCATCATGGAAGCACAGGCTTATTCTGAATGCAACACCAAACAGATTCTAAGGATCATGGATGCATCACTGATTGGCATCCTTGACTTCAAACACAACATTGGTGATGCCAGGCATCATTTCGCTGATGTATTGGATAGACAGTGGAGTGAGACATTGCCATTCCTTAACTCCGCATCATCTGTGCTACAAAATGTGGTGGGAGTAGGGTGCCGGACAAGTGGACAAAGGTCAGCACCAACATCAGCTGAGAGTCCGTGTGGCTGTTCACAGACACACTCCCATAGTGGCAGTACCCCCAGCACTAGAGAAGGTAGGTGCTGTCCACACCATGACATGGCAGGCCATGGGCACATGGTCCTGGGTGGTCCCATGAGGAAAAAGGACCCAGAAGGTACCAGTCACTGTCAGCAAGTAGTACCATACCTGACCCTGGGCATGGTGGTGCCAGTACCACTCCTGGCAGAGCCAGTGCCAGTGTTCATGGCCAGAGATGGTGAACAGTAGATTCTGCCATGTACAGTCCACAGCTGTCCAACATACCCTCATGTAGGGCTAGCACATGGCTTCACCGTGTATGCGCATACACTCACACATCACTGTCACATGCAGGTCACCAATGGACACACACAGCTCCTCTCCATGGACTAGCTGATAAGCACCCCTCCAGATACACAGACACAGTGTCAACTGCATGACAGAGCCTAGGCCTTTGGCAATCCCACACCACACCCTGTGCATGTGATGATACCTATGCCACATCCCTGTCATCCATATCATCGATGCAGGGGCATGCAAATATGTGTCGGATGCACAGGGTGACTATAGCACATTTAATGACAGTTTGCAGTGCAGTAGTGTTATGCCCTGTAAGGTGCTATTTGTTGGCATGTGTCATGAGTACACATCAAAGTGTATGCGCCTTTGTTCCATGATGCTGTATTGGTGGTAGTATTGCTGACTGACTATTGTCTCCCGCACCTTCTTCTGTTTCTGTTCCAGGGGTCTGTGTCTCTACACTGTGGAGAGCTGGTGCCAATACACATATGCACAAATTAGTGCTTTGAACCCCTTCCCCATTTACAACTTCCAATGTATGGAATTTACTAAATTTTAAAAGGTAATATTTCAGCAAAATAGTTACAGTGGACATGTGCTCCCTTCTGCATACATTTCTGTTTACCCAACTGATGTTGCTGTTGCCTCAATAAAAAAAAAATGTGTCAAAAGTAACCATGAGATCTACCCAGATAATTTGATTTTCACCATATTACTCCCATCTCCCCATTTCAAATTACTGACATATATTAGACTCTTTTATTATTTTCATATTAATCCTCCTACATTGATCCTAGTGTTATAGTCCAACCCCAACCGACCAAACACACACACACACACACACACACACACACACACACACACACACACACACACACACACACACACACACACATAAACACACACGCACACACACACACACACACACACACACACACACACACACACACACACACACACACACACACACACACACACACACTCGCGCGCACACACACACACACACACACATACACACACACACACACACACACACACACCAAGAAGAGTAAAAAGTGAAAACACAAATTATACTCTGCTTTAAACAAAAAAACAAAATGTGTCTTGAGTTACTAAAGATATTGGTAGTGCTCTCTGTACTCATGGGCAAAGCACTTTTAAAACTTCCTTCCAGCGCATCCCCTCCAGATTCTGCATTTCTGTTTTTCTTTTAGTTTTGCTACATCTGCTCATTAGCCCATCAAAGGAAAATATGTCAGAATGCAAAATTATAACCATGAAAGACAGAGTATAGAAGAGACAATGCTCTGCTTAGTGCATATTAACAAAATAAACAGGAAGTCTCTGCCCACAACGCTATTCACATATCTCTCACCATGCAGCTGCCACTCCCACATAAAATCTGTCAGATCTTTTATGAACACATAAAAATGTCATTGCTCGTCTACTTCTAGATTTTTATAACCTCTCTCGTATTGTCCTTTACTTCATCTTCTGCCTTCGTTTTGCCTCTCTTACTCTTCTGCTAAGATATTAAAAGTGAATAAGTCTTCCTTTATGTCCTGTCTGCATTGTCTTTCTTTTACAGCAGAAATGACACATTCTGCTCTATTATCCGGCATCCTTTCTGTTGTATCTGTGGGTACTCTGTTTTCTACCTCAGAAATATCCTGCCTGACATTCAATCCATCTACTTCAAACCCAAGCTGCTCTCCCTTATCACTAGTTGCTGTTACCTACATGTCCTTTATCTTTACAGCTTTCAAATTTCTTTTGGGATCTGTTACTAGTCACACTTCCTCTCCCTGATCACACTAAAGCGGCCTGTTTGCGTTTATTAGTGTGACTCTCCAATTTCTCATGATTTAAGTTCTTTATAAATGTATACTGCTTCTTCCAAGGATTTTGCTCACATAGCCTGCCCTTGCTACATTATTTTCATTTTGGCAGGACAAATAAAACAAACTGCAGCACACTTCCCTCCTTTTTTTCTTTACCTCACATACCAACTGTACATATTTACTATAAACTTGTCAAGAAAAGTCTTCATACACCCTCATATGGTGGCCTGTTAAGTGGAGACACATCATTAGGGCTGACAGATAAGCTAATAACTATGACATTTGACTAGAACATTCCTTGCCTTCTCTGATCCTTCTGCTGCTGTATCTCCTCGTGGGCCCTTTACACCTACTGATACAAAAATGGGGTATCTGCCAACTACTGCTTTAGCTCTTTCTTTATGAACCAACTGGGTCCTGGCTAGTTGCCTTTCATGTATTTCATAAGACTAACAGCCTGAATATTTTCTCTTTTGCCTTTATTTTCTGTATCGTCGTGCTTAGCCAGGAGAGTCAATGATATGGCATAGTTTTCCTGTGTCCGCTCCTTGCTGTTTTATTTGGTCTCCCATTTTCATTACTCTAATCTGCATGTCGTACCAATTTTTGTGAGGCTGTGCTCTTTTCCATACATCTCATATTTATGATCACATTGGTCCAACATCTACTGATATGCCTTCTAAGTAAATAATGATTTTATCCAACTTTGCCTCCATTTTTACATCTCAGATGAATCTGCAACTTTATATTTTCCCTGCCTTTATAGTTCCTGTATGCCTGGGTCAAGTAATTTCATTCTTCAATTCTCCTTCTCCAATCTCAGAAAAACTTTGAGTTTGATCAGGCTAGAGCTAAATATCTCATAACTCTGGTGTCTTAAAAGCCATCCCCAACACACACAGGCACATACACATGCACAGACACACACACACACACACACACACACACACACACACACACACACACACACACACACACACACACACACACACACACACACACAGCTCACTCTGCACTTTTCTGACTCCAGCCTTGCAGTTAATTTCAACACCTGCCTTTTTGAAAACCAACCCTTCAGAAATTCCATTCTGTATTTGATGCATTTATAAATGATTCCCTTTAAACACCTTTGAATTATTCTTTATTGATCTAATTTCTGATAAACAAATATCTTATTTATGTATTTATTTATTTATTTATTTAACTAGTTTAAATAGTGTCTGGATTCAGGTATGCTAAAGGTAAATAACTGAACGTGATTTTTTTTCCTCAAGTCAAATTCTCAGAAACATAAGGAAGAGTCACTCTTTATAACAATGAGCTAAATATATTATGACTGTTTTGAAGGGTACAGTGAGGTTATAAGACACAGGAAAAAGGAAACATATCCTGGATTGCTAATGGATGCTTTGAAATTCACTGACAGATGCAGCTACTTGGAAAAAATAGTTCGCTTTAACAGTGGCTGTGTTACTATTCAGAGTGTCAGCAAATGATTTTATTCATGGAAAACTTCATTTTTGTCATAATTACAAGTACATATTGGTAGTGACCATTTAATTCAAACCTGCTTAGAGTATGTAGAATTCTTATTTTATCATTTATCTTCAATTTGACAAATGCTTACATTTTGGTCATGTATCCTATCGGATCTACCTGACAACATCGACAAGTCAGAACACCGACAACGACTTCACCGACACCACATAATCGACAGTTCACAAACACGACACCTCATACACTCGACACATCATAACAACAAACAAAACAAATCCCCTGTCCAAAACCCACACACACAACACAAGCACACCAAAATCCTTACAAACCAACACTAACCCTTACATACACAACTATCTACAACCCTAACCGAAACCCTAACCCTAAGGTCCGTCACTATCGCACACTCACCTAACCCTCGCCCTAACCCTAACTCACTTAACCCGCCCCTAACCCAAAAAATATCACTACTGCACCCTTACCTAACCCGTGTCCTAACCCTAACTCACTTATCCCACCCCTATCCCTACAGACCGTCAACAACGCACACTTACCTGACTCGCACCCTAACGTCCGTCACTACCGCATACTTACCATCTTACACTTTCCCCATCTCAGTGTTCTCAGCGTCGGTGTTTTCCTCCGTCGGTCTTCTGACTTGTCGATCTTCTGAGTCGTTGTCGGTGTTCTGACTTGTCGATGTTGTCAGGTAGATCCATCCTATCTTGGACTTTATGCAGAACCTCAGGCAGTAAAATCCTATGATTTACAGACGCCGAAAGAAAAAGATAAATGTCTTGTAGCAGCTTAAGAACTAACATCAAAGTAAATGTAATTCAAACTGATTTTAGTTTTTCTTAGATGTTAATGTACCTGAGCACTTAGGCCATTTGCAAGAATGTCTATTAAGAATGTTATACTGAGCTCATTGATATGAACTATTTTTAAAATTTATTCAAAAATAATTTATTTTATGATTCTTTGTTGAATGCAGACTAGCAAGCTTTTATCTGGTTGATTCAGCTCACCAATAAATCTGTTTTCCATATAGGAAATTCCTGCCCCAGTTTGATTTTAAAGTGTGCTCTGACAGCAATTAGTTTGTTTTTACAGGTTTTCCTTTTCTTTATTTTGGTTTAGCCGTAGAACTGGTATATATAACATTATGAGGGTTTTAGGGTTTCCTTCCCATATTGGGATGTGCGGGTGGTGGTGCTGATTCAATCTTGCACAAACGTGTTTATTTATTTTTTATTATACAGATGTGCCAATGAGTTGTGTTGTGAGAGGTGGTTCCTCATCAAGCTGTAACACGATGTCATAAAACTGGAGAAAAAATATGCTAGTATAACATTTATTTATGACTTTTATTTAACATAAACTGATAAAAAGCTTCACATAATATGTCTAGTAGGAACTGTGCTTATATAACAAGAAAAGGACCAAGGCAATACAAATAAAGTACAACTGCACTTGAGATGCATAATAGTGCATAATAGTTTACTATAAGTTCATTAAACAGAAACTGCTGACCAAAGAAAACAACGGCAATCAGAGACCCCTAAAAAATATTTTAGACCTAACTGTCCGATCTGAATCCACAGCAGCTCTAGGGGCCTAAACAAAAGTTTTTACCCCAGGCTGGGTTTCCTATTAATCTTCCATTCATTCTCAGATTTTGTCTTCAAGACTCTGCAACAGAATGTCACAACAAAAAGATTTGTTCTCCATTATGAAGCCCTACTTCAATTTATCTTAGAACCTTGCAAGTCCTTTAATGTAATATAAACAGTAGTATTTATTTATTTATTTATTATTAATTATGAAGCCCTACTTCAATTTATCTTAGAACCTTGCAAGTCCTTTAATGTAATATAAACAGTACTATGTGTGCTGTGTAAAATGAGAGTTGTATATTGACAACTACAGGGTCATACATACATACGTTGCAATGGATGTTCTAGGAGTCTCAGATTAAATTCCTTATTATTTCATTTAATTACATGGTTGTTTAATAACCCACTGAATTGTTGTGATCCTGATTACATATTAACTTGCAGATCATTTGGTAGCATATGTTAGTAAGAGTAATAAGGTCCCACAGCGTCACATCACTGATGCATTCTTACTGCCTCAGTGGTATGCTTCACAGTGCTTCTGACCATGTGTATGTTATCACTTAGCTATTGTTTTCTGAATTGCACTTTATGACATTTCATCATCGAGGTTACCAGAACTCTCAGTCCTACAAATGCACCTTTAATTATTGTTTACAAAGTAGGCCAAGACCGTCTTATTTTTTTCAGGTGATACAGCTTGCCACAAATTTCATACGCCATACTTCCATTTTAATCTACTGTAATGACTGACCTTTTTAAATTTTCTAGTTTATTACTGTTTTTACTGCTGTTCCATACTCTTCAACTGTGTGCTCCTTTAATTGCATTCTGTTTAACAGATGCATTATTTTATAGTTTTGCTGACTTTAGCAAACCTATATTAGACCATTCCTACTGCCTATGTTTGTAGTCATTTTACTTACATGTACGACATAAATGTATGTGTTTATATATATATATATATATATATATATATATATATATATATATATATATATTTAATCTGTATATTAAAACAGATTTACACTCTAGTCTTTGCTGATCAACATGTAATCTTTATTGTACTAATTCTGTATTTTGCAGACCTTTTACAATGTTAATTTATAATTGGTATGCATTCCTGCATTATTAATTTCAAATAAGTCAAGGCTAAAAAGAGTCATTGTAGTTTAGTCCACTTTCATGGTCAAATTAGCCAAATATTTTCAAGTAAAATTAAAAATACATGCATGCATTCATTGGTAGAATTAGTGAATCTTTATATGCATTCTAGTAACATCACTAAACCACTTCATTTACAAACAGTACAGTAAACAGTACAGGCAAACGCATACATGAAATTGTTCAAACTGCTAATGGTTAAAACACTCCATATAGCACCCTCATGTAATACAATTCTGAAAATTGTGAAACTACATAGCAAGGTTAATTCTAACAAATATTAAACTGCATACAATATTAAGAATTGAATAGTCAATTAAAAAAAAACAAAAAAAATCTGGAGCAGCTAACACCCATAATACAAAAACTCAGCATAATTTACTTTCTCAAAGCTCTAGCATATAATGACATTAAAACAGCAAATATTTACCATAATATGTAAATATGTACTCTTACATAAACAAATCAGCCATATTGCTAAAATATCAACTGAATATTTGAATAAATCAGAAAGAATCATTATTGTTAATAGATTCTCCAACAGGAAAAAATAAATAAATAAACATCACAGAAATAGGAATAAACAAATATAACAGACAAGTTCACATCCATTATACAATCTGTAAACACAAGCGCAATATAAACTGATAAAATTAAACAGCATTTCTAAACTATACCTAACTATATAGCCAAGATGTTTCCTAACTTCCATAAATCTGATTGCTATATAACTCTATTTATCCAGTGTCCAATGTGCCTTATAGCCTCTTTGTTTTGTTCAGGCATTAATAGAAACATGTCACTGATACCCATGTTTTAGGTTTTGTCTCCACGGCATTCAGTTAATAGTAACATTGAACCCTTCTAACACATTTAATATACGTTCTTATGTAGACTCTGGCATTCTTCTCCATTCCTTTGCCATTATTATTTCTGACATAAATGTCAACAGCAATTAGGTAATCAAATCTTTCTATTTCCATTCCACTGCACTTGTCTCTCCAGTCCCAGTGCTTCACTTGACCAAATTAGAGTTTTATCAAATGTCTTTGTCCAACCTTCAGTTGTTTGTCTCTATCTTTCTTGTGGACTTCTACTCTGACAAAGCACATGTATCCTCAGCAGTTGATCTTCAACATTTCACTTGTATAATTCCTCTGTCCCATGTAATCATATTCAGTGTATTGTACCACACGTGCAAGATCCTTATCTGCTGGTTCCAGAACTATGGCCATTTCCAAAGGTGATTTAGATTACCTGCCCTGTCTTATCCTTTATACTATCCACAAATTGTTCTCCACATTTTTCTTTATATGTCCAAGCAATAGTTTTCATACCCTTCTCTCTGTACAGCAAACAGAAGTAATTTATGGTTATGCCTTTTACTTCTGCATGCAAAATTGTAAAATGGTTCAGTTGTCCCTTTAGGATGTATGTCTCTTTAATCAAGATAAGTGCATCATTGCACTCCCTCTTGGAATCAATACCTGCATTTATTGTAGTCTATCTTCCTTCTGCTTCACAAACCTGGTCAGTATTCATGTATTACTTCCTTTTTTCCTTCCACTGCCATTAAGTGAGCTTTCTGTGCTGTATTCACCTCTACCCCTACCCCATCTATTGAACATGCAAAGCATTATTCCCATTAGTATGATGAGATATTCCCAAATCATCTCATTCCTTGTTGCTATTTTGCTCTCCACTTAATACTGAGCTCATCTCCATGAGCCTGATCTAGCCACTGAAATATTGCTGGGGCATGGTTTGAAATATATCTATTTAATAATGTTTTCTGTGCCACTCTGTCCTGATCTTTCTTTCTTATAGGAACATCGTCCAGCCTGCTGCTGTGGGCACCCTTCACCCTTGAAAAAAGTACATACCATCTTTTACCTCATGATCATGGAAATAAGGGTAGAACTTTGCTAGGCTTTTACGGGTCCTAGGGCCATTAGCTTATTAACTTCCTATGATTCTACGTATTCATACTTATGTCTATTAGATAGTGTTCATTCACATTTCTCTTCAACTGATACTGAGCTCTTACATTGTATTCCTTTTTACCATGTAACCTATCCAGTCCAGGTCTCATTGTAACATTGAAGTCCCCACCTATTAGATATATAACCTCCTCCTATCTCTTTCCCTTCATAAAAAAAAATAATAAAAAAATAAATAAATAAAAAACTTCAAGGAATGTTGGGCCATCATTATTAAGGTCATAGATGTTACCTATCACAGTTTTATATGTGTTCATATATGTGTTTACTAGGCTAATGACCACAATGGCCTTTTTAAGCCTATCCATGCATCCCAAATCTATGACAAGTTTTGTTACCCTTGATAAGTGTAACCAGGAGCTAGGGAGAGGAACCATTTATAGGTTACCTGTGTCCATTAGAGACGTAGATGCCAAACCAGGGATGAATTTCCAGTTTCTCATCCAGTTGTCCAAGTTGCACCTGAATTGGGTTAGGGAGGAACTCTGCTTCACATGGATGGGGAGCCTGTTCCATATAAATGATAGTCTCTGGGATACATACCTATCTCTCCAGCAGGTCCTATTTATATCACAGGCAAGGTTTAAGTCTTTAGAATGGGTAATTATGGTGTTCTTTG
Source organism: Protopterus annectens (assembly GCF_019279795.1). Classification (NCBI taxonomy): domain Eukaryota; kingdom Metazoa; phylum Chordata; order Ceratodontiformes; family Protopteridae; genus Protopterus; species Protopterus annectens. Next base: position 393,354,666 of record NC_056743.1, on the reverse strand, counting down.
TTTTGTGGATTTGCATGTGGTCCATCAGAGTGGAATCTGACAATGTCCTGTATGCCAGGCATAGATTTCCCCTCAAAAGCCTATAACAGACAGAATAAAGGGATAAAGCCTTGAGGTGGTCTGCATAGGACATTTTACTTATGCCCTATATTCTTTTGGTAAGAAACCTTTGTGGACATTCCAATTGTTGGATATCCCTGGTTACTTACATACCAAAGGGGGCATTGTACTCGATGATAGGTCTGATAAATGCCAAATACAGTGGAACAATGACTTCCTTGGACTTAGATGCCATACCTTTGTTTATAAGTTGTGCAACATAGAATGATTTCCTCACCACTCTAGACATGTGATGGCCAGAGGCTAGATTGTTATCTATGTATCTCCCTAAGTCCCCAACTACTGTGTCAGCTCTAAGGGGAATGTTGTCAATTTGATATTTACCAGGGATGGATGACATCCCAAAGGATACTGTTATGCATTTCTTGGCATTTAGTTTTAGTCCATGGCTCTGACACCAGTTGTTTGTCTGTGTCAGCCCCTCCTGGAGAACATTTGTGTCAGTGTGAGATTCAACGACAGCTCCTTATTTGCAATCATCTGCAAATTTAGTCAGCAGATGACCAAATTTAGTCATCCAGAATTCCCTGATTCCTGAACTGCCATTGGTGCCAGTAAGGCACTTCCATTAAGTGCAATCCCTCAAGGTCTAGTGTAGCCCCCAATCCCCGAACTGCCATTGGTGTCAGTATGGCACTTCCATTAAGTGTAATCCTTCATGGTCTAGTGAATTCCCTGATCCCTGAACTGCCATTGGTATCAGTATGGCACTTCCATTAAGTGCAGTACTCTGTGGTATAGTTTATCCCTCCCATCCCTGTGCTGTCATTAGTGTCAGTACAGCACTTCCATTAAGTGTAATACCCCATGGTATAGTTTTTCCCCCCAGTCCCTTTGCTGTCATTGGTGTCAGTACAGCACTTCCGTTAAGAGTAATACGTTGTGGTCTAGTTTATCCCAATCCCTGTGCTGCCTCTGGTGCAGATACAGTACTTCCATTAAGTGTAATCCCTGGTGGTCTTTTTTTCCCATGCTGTTGTTGGTGCCAGTAAGACACTTTAAGAATAATCTCTGGTAAGCTAGTGCATCCCACCCACTATCTGATTCCCTTAAAATCCTTGCCAAAAGCCTCCTAGTCCCATAAAGATGAGGTATCCACAAAAATGTAACACCTCTTCATCTTTAAGTGTACTTTTAACCCAGAGTCACCAAGAATTAAATCATCTCAAATCCAGCACACCAGACCATTTTAGAAATAAAGATGTTTTAGTGATTGGTAACTCTGTAATCAGGCACACTGATTCTCTACTCACTGCACTGGATAAAGACAGGGTGACAGTAAGCTGTCTTTGAGGTGCCAAGATCTCTGATATCTCAAGAGCTCCTAAGACATTTTTTCCTAACAAATGACATTGTGGTAGCAGTGAACAGTTTGGGATGCAAATCCCTGAGGGATGTACATGCCAGAATTCTTCTTGCATGTCACAAATGCAGGTAAGACTCTGGTCATGAGTAGAGTCCTTCCTTCTGCAAGAATGATGCCTCAGTATAAAGAGAGAATAACTGGATTTAACAATTGGCTAAATAGTTGATGTCATTCCAGAGGGATCCAGTATGTGTCAGCAGTGGACAAGATGTTAGATACACCTACTTGCCTTTGCAATAATCTACCTGCATCTCTCAATCTAAAACTTTCACATACTAGCAAAGGTCTTTGCTGCCCCATAGTACCTTTTTCAGGCAGAGTCCAGCTAATGGACATCCCTAAGTAACTAGCATATTAAATCCAAAATCACATTTAGGTGGTTCTGCTCAATGCCAGATGTGTCAGCAACAAACTGCCCAGTCTTCAGGGTCTACTACATACCTGATTTTGTACCTAACAATGCTTACAGACCCAATGTCAACTTTGATGATTTCCATATTTGTTAGATACTATCATAGTGCATTCCCCCACCTTCTGATTCAAATAAAATACATGCCAAAAGCCTGCTAGACCCATAAAGATGAAATTACTGAGATATTATATTTACTATTTTATTTGTACCACACCACATAATTCACCTCCCTATTGTATTTGCAGGATTCAGGTTTGACTTTATAATGTCTATGAAACAAGATTGTCACCTCTCTCTTTCCATTCCCAGCTTTGTAATCTGTCACCATACATAGGAGTTCCTGTTGCTGCAGCATATGTGTTTCCCTGATCTTAAGTTTAGTGTCCTTTAGAAGGTCTGCTTGTACATTCAAATGTTTTAGTTTCTGAAAACTCCATTTTTGCTTTATAGGAAGGGAACATTTAAAAATATAAAATGAGAGCACCCTGCCTGTCTGTTGCATTCAGTTACTTTTACTTGCATTCAGTGACATGAATCTTGGTCCCCCTCACCTCCAAATAAGTTCTGATGAATTAACCCCCCCCCCCCCCGGGCTGCAGTATAACTCCTTTGACCATTATGTATACCTTTGCTCTGTATGGGTCAGTTCACTCAAACTTATTTTACAATCAGATTGAAGAGAGAAAAAAGGAAACTCATTTCATGTCCTCTTACCTACCAACTAATCAATATACTCAAAGTCAACCCCTGTTTGGGAAAAGAGTCCTCAAGTGTTAAGCCACTCCACATAATCTGCATACCTTTTCGCTATGAGTCTATCTCGATCTTTCTGTGAATCAGATGTCATAGAATACTTTAAATTGTTTTACTTTTGGTACATTTGGTATCTGACATAACTTATACATATCCAGAACAGACTATTTAACACACACACACACACACACACACACACACACACACACACACACACACACACACACACACACACACACACACGTACCTTTACCTCAAACATAATCCACCTAATGAACTCACTCATCTCAAACTGTGATTCAGCTTAGAGCAGCATTACTTTTCAAAACCCACTACACATAATCTAGTCCCCTATTTATCTTACTGCTCTCTATTAGCTATCCTAACCAGGTTACTACTACCCCAATCTCCCTTCTTCTACTTCTACTACTTAACAGTGTTCTCCCTTTTCAATTCCATTTATATAACAGTACATATATGTGGTTTGCTAGATCTTCTGTATATATATATTATTTATAAGATTTTCTATGCTTAAAGAGTGTCTCCTCTTACACTCAAGTCACTATCTTCCTGCATACAGCAGAGCCTACAGTCACTGCATCTGACCTCAATATTGTAGAGGTCTGCCACAAGGCCCTACAACTACAAGCTTATTGAGAATTTTGTCATTGTTTAATGTAAGCATATTTATCATGAGGAACCTTGATGCGCATTACCTTTCATCGGTTGAATACATGCTTGCTCTGTGATTGAATGTCCCTGTGTAATAGTCTAGGCACTCTAAGGATCTCTTACTAAGTTGGCCACTGTTCCCTTTTGCTTGACCAGTAGACTATACTACATATCCCAATTATTTAGTCTCAGGAAATAACAGACAACCTGTTTTACTCGCATCTCTTTGTTAAATGCTTTATTCTGGTTATACACTGATTGCTGTCACTTATAAATTGACCTGAGGGTGGGAAGCCTCATACTGTGCGATTTTTCATCCTACATGATTCAACAATATCTCACAACATCTCTCCAACTCTGTCCCAACCACCTGTCCATACTTCCTCTTTACACTCTCAACCATAACTCTCATCTGTCCAGATTTTCCCATATCGTCCAAATTTTTGCCTCATATTTTTGGTCTATTCCTCATAAAATTTGTGGTTTTCTGCCATATCACTGGGATGATCTCAGGATTGAGGTCACATACATTTGAGTTTCAGACTTCAAATCCTTCAGAAAAAACACCTTAACACAACTGCTGTTAATCTAGCACATTTCTAAGTTTAAAAGAGCAAAATTTAAAAGCTATCCCTATTTTTGGGTTGTTGTCCCCAATTATGTCAGGTTTTGTCCAGATTCCTTGCACTAAGAGGTTGAGATCTATGCTCTCCATACATTGCAACAAACCTATTTAATATTGCCCCTCACCTTTGTTCCAAATATAGTCTGATTAATTGCACTTCAACACAAAACAAAACAAAATTAAGTGCAAGAATCCTCTCCAAAAAACAAGTACGCATCCTTATTAAAATTCTTCTAGAAGGAGATACACACCCTAATTCTAGCTCCAACTATCACAATGAACACAAGGATAATTCTTTCTGACACACTTCTGTAACCAAACAACTGCAATCCCTAACTATGGTGATCTAATTTCTACTGCAATAAATGTTAAGAAATAAAACTGCTAAACTACATGTCTGGATTTCCCAACATAAGCTTGATGTTCTTACTGTTACTGAAACTTAGCACCCCAGCATAAAGGACTACGAAGTTAGACCTCCTGGCTATAATATCACCTGTAATGACTGTATAAAGAGGAACAGTGGTGGTATTGGTTTAATATTTCCTAATACCTATTACATTTCCTCTTACTGCAAACCAAAACCAAAATTCAGTTCAGCAGAAATTCTTATTGCTTTCCTCAAAATAAACAGTTATAAACAAATATTTATTACTGTTCTTTACATCCCTCCTGGTGACAATACAGCTATGCTGGGCAATATCCTACATTGGATAACTACAACATTTCCACATGAAATAATATTACTAGGTGATGTGAATGTCAATTGGTTGACTAAACTCTAACTCCCCTACATCAAGCATGAAGTTATATGGTTTCACACAACTAATTAAAAGCTCCATACATTATAGTAAAACATCTAATTCTCTATTGAACTGGATCCTGTTATCAATCCCGAGCAAATAGTCCATCATGTGTACAATGTCAGACTCTCTCAGTGATCATCTCCCAATCTATATGACTAGAAATCTCAAGCATTCAGTTAAACAGCATGAGTATTAAATAACATGTAACCTTTCCAAGTTTAACCCAGAAATGTTTATTGCTACGCTATCATCTATTAACTGGAACATCCTAAAAATCCTCCTCTTTGACGATGCTGTAATTTAATTCAATACAATTTTCCTAAATATCCCAAATCGTCGTGCACCTCCTAGAAGGAAGAGACTGAAACAAATAATGCAATTTGGCTATCCCAAAAGAGTAGAATGCTAACGCAGAATAGAGGGAAAAACATGGCAAGAATTGCAAAATATAAAACACCTCAATATCTTGGCATGGAAAGAATTGCAAAATATAAAACACCTCAATATCTTGAAAACTTCAGAATGTTTCACAGTTGGACTAAAAAGCAAATAAATGAAGATATAAACTATACTATAATAACTTTCAGAAAAAAATATTAAATGCAACCCTAAAAACATTTGTTGTATTTATCTCATGCTGTGTGTGCACGATGTGTTTTGGAATCAGATGGGGTTGCTTGGCATCTGTAATTATCCTATGCAAAATAACTAAGTACTCTGACTACATTCAGCATGGACTCTGAAAGTACTTACACAGCAGGTGCTCTGACGTCTTCCTTCGGCATGCTATACTGTCTGCAAATAACTTCCACAAACTTTATGGAATCTGACCCAGGACCTATCACGGATCTGAAAAAAAACATGCCTCATTGGAAAACAAATTCTGCAAAATAATGTTGTTACAGTTTTCATTGTAATTTGCAAGCAAATTTGCAAAACACAACGGTGACCTTTAGACTGGAAAGAGTCAGTTTATTTTCTGATTCCAAAAAGGGTAATGCTAAAGAGTGATGACATTAGTGAGCAAATACAGTTTTTACTCAGACCAAAAGGAAATACTTGATCTTGCAAACTAGACTCCAGCAACATCTAAAATGAGGAATGACTGCTGTACAAGTTAAATTTAGAAGATGTAGAGCATTAGAGATCAAATTGCCAGATTTCAATGGATAAAATAAACAACAAAGAGATACCAGAAAAACATTTCTTTCTGCTTTATCAGCTAGTCAAAAGCTTTTTATTGCATGAGCCATAAAATTATTATTATGGCAGAATTCTATGGAGATGAGTATACTAGTTTAGTCCTTTGTCACCAGTGCAATCTCTATGCAAATCAGGAATAAAGCAGGGCATGGAATAAATGATTGTGGAAAACATTTGAACAAAACTTTATATTGTTGCCTTAATCATTCCATTTATATTATAAATACTTCATGTGAAATGCTGAATTAGGTGTACAGATGCTGAAATTAAACTGCATGGAGAAATTTTAAACAAAGATATGTAGATGATGCCGATCTGATAGTTGAAAGGTAATAGGAGGCGAAGAGGTTAATGGTGTCAGTGAATGTAGAATGATAAAAGAGTGGGTTATTGCCAAACATCAGAACAGCTAAGAGTAAAACCCTTAGCCCTATCACTTCTTTGAAAACTTACAGGAAAGAAGTGGTGGCAAGGCCAGATTGGATTTTTTTGGGGGTGGTTCAAAGATCTGTGTAGATGGTGACTGTAGCAATAAAATTAAAAGATGCTTTCTGCTATAAAGGAAAACTATGGCAAACATGGATAGGACACTACAAAGCAAAGGCATCATATATGATTTTCCAAGTAGTAAAGGACTGGAAAGTTATTATAATTCAAACTGTTTGAATGTAGCTAAATCTCGGCACATTTAAGAAAGACTAATACTCTGGCACTGGCATTGTTTCACAGATATCTACAGCTCATGAAATAGTTTAGAAGATCAGTTTGGTTATCTTTCACTTAAGTGGCTCATTAAAGTTTCCTATTAGTTCATCCAAACTGTATCTTTATTTTTAAGGGGGAAAAACAAAGCAAAGTTTGACAGTAAAACTAAAACTCATATTTATTTGTGTAATATGAAGACAAGATTCATTGCAGAAGACATTGATGCAGAGATAGACTGAAGACAAAAGAAGAGGGTAACAGAGACTGAGATGGATAGAATCTGTTATTGAAGTAATGAATATAAATTTACAAGAAATTAAAGAGGCAATCATAGAAAGACACGCCTGTTTGTACCAAGCTGAACTGAGGTAGGCTACCAGCCACAACTCTGAGATGAGATACCAGACGACTAGAGGCTTCTGAGCTTCCAATAAACCACAAGTCGCCTGTTTTTTTTGTTTTTTTTTTTTGCTTATTTATACTATTTACTGCACTTTTTATTGCCTGCTGCCTATTTTAATACTATATTTATATACTGAAAAATATCTACACTGTTGTACTGCAACTGTCTGCCTTACTGTGCCTGCTAAATTGAATTTTATTGTTTTCACTGTTTACTATGGTCTTTTTGATGTTTTCACTGTTTGTTAAGTATTTACTGGTGTTTTTCACTGTTGCAAAGCAATCTGTTCTGCTTGTTTTGGTTTTCCTGCCAAGCAGTGTTACAATAACTGATTTGTTAGCTGTTTAAAACATTCTTTAGAGCCTACTTGCTGATTTTCTGCTATTTTAAACATTTTTTAGTGTCTCATTGCTATTTTTCTGCTGTGTTTAATTTTCTTTAGTGGTTCCTGCTGAAACAAGGTTAGGTAGTAGCTGTAGCATAGTTCAGATACAGGTTTGCTGCATCTAGGTCTGTTTGTAGTGGGTATTTGTTCTGAGCATGTTTTCTACACCATCTTGGATTGGAAGGGGCCTTTCTACACTCTAGTGAGAGGATTGTGTTGATTGGAGCCTGTCTAGCTTAGAATAAGCGTCATCACTGGTTCTTTTGAAGCTTTTCAATGTTTTTTTTTTTCAAGATTTTAGCTTCTGGTATTTAAGTCCTGCATTTGATCAGGTTTCTGCTTGTTTGTACCAAGCTGAACTGAGGTAGAATATGAGACACAACTCTGAGCTGAGGTACCAGATGACTAGAGGCTTCTGAATTTCCAAAAAACATAAGTTGCCTGCTTTTTTTTTGCTTATTTATACTATTTACTGCACTTTTTTATTGACTGACATCTACTTTAACACTGTATTTACATACTGTGTACTAATCTACATTGTTGTACTGCAATTGTCTGCCTTACTGTGCCTGTTAAATCAAATTTTATTGTTGTTTTCACTGCTTACTAAGCTCTTTTTTTCTATTTTCCCTGTTTGTTAAGTATTTGCTGAAGTTTTTCGCTATTGCAAAGCAATCTGTTCTGCTTGTTCTGGTTTTCCCACATAGCAGTGTTATAATAGCTGATTTGTTAGCTGTTTAAAACATTCTTTAGAGCTTCCTTGCTGATTTTCTGCTGTTTTTTTAATTTTTTTAGTGTCTCACTGCTATTTTTCTGCTGTGTTAAACATGTTCTAGTGGTTCTTATTGAAAATAGGGTCGCTATTAGCTGCAGCATAGTCCAGATACAGGTTTGCTGCATCTGGATCTGTTTGTAGTGGTTGTTTGTTCTGAACACATTTTCCAGGCCATCATAGATTGGAAGGGGCCTTTTTCTCCACTAGTTAGAGGATTATGTTGATTGGAACCTGTCTGGTGAAGGGTGATTGGAATAAGTATCTTCATTGGTCCTTTTGAACCTTTTTAAAGTTTTTTTTCAAGTTTTGTAGCTTCTGGTATTTAGGACCTGCATTTGAGAAGGTTTCTGCTTATTTGTCAGTTGAGCAGCATTGCACACTGCTGCGCAATTGTGCACCATAGCTGGACAGATTAATTCAACAGTTTTTCCCTTAGTTACAGCTGTAGCACATTAATGTAGCCCTCATCAATAGTACTTTAACAGTCAAAGAAATACTGCTAGTGATCTGAAACCTGTTAAATTTCCAAAAAAAAAAAAAAAAAACAGGCAGATATATCTATCCACTGAGTTCCTCCTTGATCGATCCTGAAAAGCTCCCTAGTGACAACAGTCTTCAGCCTATTATTATGAACAGTTGGATCACCCTTGTTTCTCCTGCCAACCTTGTTGACTTGGGTCTCTTGAGACAGTGTAGAAATTGTCACGTGTACACTGACAACCCTCTACTAATAACTCACTCTAGTACAGACTATGAGAGAAGTATGTACACCAAGAATCTTGAAATCATGCTCTCTTGTACTCAAAACAGTAACACGGAAGAGGTTGTCAACCCACCCACCACTACACATGCACATAGTACCACTACTCATACACATAGTATGCATCCATCACAAAAATCAACATATGCAGAGGTTCTCTCAGTAAACCTACTAAAACACCAGAGACCTCCAAAACATAAGACTGCTAAAACTAACACAGTTCCCACAGTACCCATGACACATAGGAACACCAGTGTCTCATCTATCAAGCCCGTAAGGCGTAATACTCAAAAAACAAAATTTCTAGTAATTGAAGATTCAGTTGTGAGACACACTGATGTCCCACTCACCAGGTTGGACAAGGATAAAGTCACAGTCTGCTGCCTGTTCAGTGGCAGGATTCATCAGATCACACATGCTCTCAGGTCTCTCAGCAGCAAGTATCCTTATGAGTCTGTCCTACTTCATGTTAGAGTGAATGACCGTACACATACCTCACTGAACTGTTTGAAGGAAGAAATGACTGAGCTCGCTGAGTATGTGTCCCAGGCAGGTATGTCCCTAGCCTTAAGCAGCATACTATCCTCACCTAGAATGTTGCCACAATATAAACAAAAAATATTGATTTCAATAATTGGCTTAGTTTTTGGAGTCATTCAAAGGGGATCAGTTCCTGTCAGCCTGGGAAGCCATGGTCAACAAACCTTGCTGCTTTGGCAGAAATGAATTGCACCTGGAACCTCTAGGCTTTTGGCTACTGGCAAAGGCTCTTGCCTCCCCTATAGTCGATTATTTAGGCAAAGTCTCAAAAACAAACTTACAGATGTGAAATTTGCCAATCATAGCAAAATAAGGGTCATGCTGCTAAACACTAGGAGCTTAAGCCAAGAAATGGCACACCCTGGAAGCACTTCTTTCACTGGAAAATGTAGATGTCTGTGGAGTCACAGAAACCTGGTTAAAGGCCTCACAGAGTACCCCAGCCTTGCAAGGCTACAATGCCTTCCACACCTTCAGACTGCAAAATGAATGTGTGAGAAACATAGGAGGCGGTGTTTCTATCTACATTAGAGATAAATTCACCTCCCTTCTAATTAGACTGCACATCTCCATAGAGTTGCTCCAAGTTCAGGTCACTGTGGGTAAGACCCCCATTCAAGCCATAGCCAGTTATAGATCCCCCTCTATGGGTCATGATGATGCATGAAGCCTACTTGACCAAACTGAAGACAATCCAAATATTACTGAATGCTCTGGTTATGAGGGATTTCAATTATCCCACCATCAACTGGGAAACCTATTCCAGCCCGTACCCACTAGCACAAAAATTCTTTGACTCTGTTATCTTAAATGGCCTAGAACAAATTGTTCATACCCCAACAAGAGGAACAAACATACTAGATCTGGTCCTCACTAACATGTCAAATAGGTTCATAGGTGTGTACTAGGCTAATGGCCCTGGGGCCTTTACAAGCCTAGCCCATAGGATTACCCTGGGATTGTGCCACCTGACCTTAGTTCCCAGTGCCTCTGTCGAGTAAAGCCACTGGAGTGATCCCTGGGGTGAATTTTCTATTTCCCATTAAAAGTCTGATGCTCTACCAACTGAGCTATCCGGGCTTCCCGATTGAGCTATCCGGACTTCAAATAAACAGCCCTTGTATGTCCTGAACACAAGACCGTGCACACCATTGTCACAGCAACTTACCACTAGGCAATCCTAGCTATTTTTGGATGCACTAATACAAATGTTGGACCCTCATTAGTTAAAATCTAACCACAAATCAGTCAGCTTCAATCTGACACTAACACCAGAACTCACAATGTGTGACATCTGAGTAAAAAACTTCACCAAGTCAAACTATGCCCTCCTAGGTGAACGTATAAATGCATTCTGAGCCCCACCCCCAGCTAGAAGGGGTAACTGCACTGAAGCTTACACTAAAGCCCTATACAATCACTTGCATAAGTGTATAGACTCAGCTGTAGCAGAAAGAATCAAAGCCAGAGCCCCAAGTAAAAACAAGCCTGTATGGTGGACATCCAGCATCAACAAACTTTACAACAAATACAAAAAGTTGCTGTCTATGAAAACAAAGGCAAGACCCCAATAATGGAAAAGCACCCTCCTCAGCCTCAACAGGCAAATAAGACAACTTGTCAAATTCTTTAAGGGCCACTTTGAGAAAAACTTATTTGGCACAGCCAAAGATAACCATAAGGCCTTTTACAGCTACTTACGTAGTCTAGAACGTAAGACTCAAGTATGTGCATAAATAGTGACCAAGGGTATCATACACATACTGACACCACAGAGATAGCAAACCTGCTTGCAGATAGGTTTTTGTGAAGGTTTTGCCCCGCATCCCTTCCAAATGTATCACAGAACTTGCCCCAAACTCCTCCCTCCCGACATATCTGAAGAACAGGTCATCAAAGCCTTGTCCAAGGCAAAAAACACAGCCTCTATGGGACCAGACGGCATCATAGGCTGTCTTCTAAATAGGCTAAAACATGAACTAGCATCACCATTAAGTACCATTTTTAATCACAGCCTAACCACAGGCTTTGTTCCTGCAGAATGGAGAACAGCAACAGTTCTTCCCCTCCACAAGGGTAGCCTAGCAACAGACCCAGGGAATAACAGACCCATAAGCCTGACCAGCCTCATATGAAAGGCCATGGAATGTACTTATCATTATGGGCTCCATAAATTAAGACATAGGCTGGATCCTACCCAATTTGGCTTTGTCATGGGCAGATCCTGCCTGTTAAATCTTATGGATTTTTTTCTAAAATGTAACCAGGGCAATTGATGAGGACAAATCTGTGCACACAGCATACCTCAACTTGGCAAAGACTTTCAACACAATTCCGCACTCTGTCATTACTGATAAACTTAGCAAACTGAATGTAAACACCTTTGTTGTATGATGGGATTCCTAACTGGCTCACAAACTGGACACAAACTATCAAAGTGGGTGACTCCACATTGACCAGCAGATCTGTTGCCAACAGGGTGCCACAGGGGTTAGCACTGGACCCCCTACTGTTTAGTACATACTTCACAGATGTTCAGGTCAAACCTAAGGGGTTGTGGCTAACAAAGTTTGGAGATGACTGCAAACTGGGTGCAATTACTGAATCTCCAAATTATGTCAGTATACTCCAGGAGAGCCTTATACAGAGCAACAACTGCTATCTTACTAACAATCTAAAACTGAATCCAAAGATATTAACCATCATTCCTTTGATACAAACAATGTCCCTTCACACTATCAAATCAACAACAATACCCTAACTACCCAAAAAGTGGTAAAGGACTTGGGTTCACAAGTTGACCGTGAGCTTAACTTCGACCACCAAGTGTCTACTGTTATAAGGAGGGCTTTCTGTGTAGCAGACTTGATTAGTAAAGGCATCACCCTGATAGCAAAACAGGTTATAACCCTCTATACTCAGCACTAATCCAGCCCATAATTGAGTATAACAACCTGTTCGGCATGTACCGTACAAAGCACCTGCAGCAACTGGAGAGACCGCAGAGGTTTCTAACAAAGAATATCAAAGGATGCCATCACATGCTATACACTGACCAACTAAATTCCCTGTCACTTTATTTTGTATCATATAGACTTCTTAAGGGAGACTTATGCCTGGCCAAAGAAGAAAAAAAGCGAAACTAACTCCACCAAACTAGATTTTAATGTTTGTGGATACAAGGCACACACAGCACTAACACTAAGAATAAAATCTTGCTTATACCAAATAGTACAAGTGTCTAGACTTATGCCTGGCTTACAGAGCAATCTCAGACTCAAATATAATGAACTTGCTGCATATCCATAAATCAAACTGGACTATGGCCACCCATTCCAGGGACCTAAATATGGCTTGTGACTTAAATAGGACATTGTGGAGGGACAGATTTATCTCCCAGCAACTGCTGAATCTTTATAATAGGCTACCTATTCATGTGAAACAGACTACCTCTATAACACTGTTTAAAAGGCACCTGGATGAGTGGATGAGGCACCATAAATTCTTACTGGGAATATCGCCCACAGTCCTCCTGGACATGGGCAGTCATTACTAAATGCAATCCTGGGTATTAACTAATATTTCTATGGCATTACATTGGGATTAAATGGCTAGGCTTGAAATTACCTCCGGGTCGACAGCCTAGTAATGCCATATGATCCTATGATCCTATGGTATAGTAAAACCTTTAAGGTCATGAAGCATCATACCTGATTAAATGACAAAAAAACACAACAACGGCAAACAATAGAGATACACACACACACACACACACACACACACACACACACACACACACACACACACACACACACACACACACACACACAAACACAGTATACATATACATATACCATTTTGTTTAACACTTATTTATTTTATTTATTTATTTTGACATTTTTTAACCAGGATAGTCTGACTGAGCAAAAGCCCTTTTTCAACGAAGGCCTGGGGAGAAAAGCTCCACAGTACAACAAGTTATTTCATTACAGTAACTAACAGGCTTAACAGTAGCATGCATAAATAGTTTAAGCAGAGAATAAACACAGACAGTTTTCTATCAAAGCTCAGAATGGCAAGAGATGTACAACAATATAGCTAGCAGGCAAAATAGTAGCAGTGCATAAATACTCTCAGCAAAAATAATCACAATTCTATCGCAGAACAAAATGAACAGGGAGAACCAAAAGTAAAAGACATCTATATAAATAAAAATGTAAATGTTCGTTTGTTCAAAATCTTAAATCTCCAAAAGTTCTTCACCGATTGCTTTGAAATTTTCACACAATGTTGCATTCGAATACGCGCATGTTTTTTTTATACCTACTATTATATAGATGTCACACGTTGCATTTGAATACGCAATGTTTTTATATACCTATTATGGATTCTATATATTTGTATACAAATATGCAATTTTATATGTTTTTGTTATAACTTTCTTACTTCTTTTTCAGTGCAATTGATCTGCTTTAGTTCATCCAAATAATGCCTTGCAGAAGATCAAACTTAGGTCGTCGTACTCGCTGAGCGGAAGCAGTGCGACGAGTAATTGCAAATCAAACTGAGGAAGAATGGGCATCAGCGAATGAGTGAAACAGACAAAGAATGGCTCAAATACGTGCCGAGGAAGCAGCAGAGCGACGTGCAGCCAGACTTGAGGATGCACGGTTGCGAGCACGGCGATCGCATTCTGCAGCTTCAGATCTGCTTCGTTCTCCTCGATCGACACCAGCGGATGAAATAAATGCTTGCCTGAAATACTCTACTTTGTGGCAACACGTAAAGATGTTAAAATGAACTACAAATATGCGTGTCCAGCTGCAAAACGATCGATCAGATGAGATATTCTCACATCAATTGCTGGAAATTGGGAACGGAATGGTGCCGGTTGATCTGACCTCAGGACGAATTTCATTGCCTCATAACTTTTGCAATTTAGTGACGTCAAAAGAAGAATTGGTTGAAGAAGTATTTCCTAATATTCAAACCAATTATAAAAATCATGATTGGCTGAGTGAACGAGCTATTCTTGTGGCCAAGAACAAAGACGTCTACGAACTTAACAATATTATTCCGTCTAACATTCAAAGCAAGGCAGTCACATACAAGTCCGTCGGCACTGTTGTGGAAGCAGATGAAGCGGATAATTATCCAACAGAATTTTTGAATTCACTCGATCTGCCAGGGATGCCACCGCACATACTGCAATTGAAAATCGGCATGCCAATTATCATGTTGCGAAATATCAACCAGCCAAAGCTTTGCAACGGCACGTGGCTTGCAGTAAAAAAATTAATGAGCAACATAAACCACTAATCAAAGATACAATACAACATACACAAGAATCCCAGCAACAGCATGTAGTCATAAACCTAGATATTGTTACTAAACCTGGAGATTGCATTCAGAGGAAGTATATGAAGTTAACCAGCTTTATAAATATGAAACTATGAAAGCATCTATGTACATAGTGTAAATATGTTTAATTGTATTGTCTTAGTTATGATTTAGTATAACCTGAATGCAGAAAATATGTATAACACACATCTGTATATGCTAACTTGTGTACTGTTGAAAAATAAATAAATATTACTGAAAAAAAAAAATTAATGAGCAACATCATAGAAGCAACAATCTTGACAGGAACTTTCAAAGGTGAAGATATTCTCATTCCTCGCATTCCTATGATTCCAACTGATATACCATTTCAATTTAAGAGAGTGCAATTCCCAATTCGATTGGCATTTGCAATCACCGTCAACAAAGCTCAGGGCCAATCTTTAGAATTGTGCAGTTTAGATCTATACACAGATTGCTTCTAACATGGACAATTATATGTTGCGTGTTTTAGAGTTGGCAAACCAGACAATCTCTATATCTGCACAGACAATGGAGCAACAAAAAATATTGTATACCCACAAGCATTGTGAAATTAAATGTATTGGAAACATGCGCTTTCTCTTAGGTTCCTTAAACTCTTTATACTAGGCTAGGCTTCTGTAGGCATTTATGCTTATGAGCCTGACAAGTGCCCACTAATCAATGTGCATATGAAAAACAGTTGTGCTTTGATTTTTCTTGCCTCTGTCCAGCAGTGACACAGAGAGATAGGTGGGGTAAACCCTACAGACTCCCATCCATGGGTCACTCTGGCCTCACATCTCCATTGTGAGGTGCTTTTTTCTCCCAGACCGTCTTTATCATAAGAGTCTCTGGGGTGTATAAGCTATCCTCTGAGTATCCATAGCTCAATCTAGTTTTTTTGGTGCTTAAGGGATTTGATGTGGCGGGTTGGAGGATTTTTGAGGTGGGAGTTACATAATTATGTATGTAGGGTGGCCCTTGTATCTGGTGAGCAGTTTATCGACTGAATAGAGTCTGGTTCTGAATAGAGCTGGCCTTCTTCAATCTGGCAGCATAAATGAGATTTTTTTTCCTCTATTTTTTTGGTCTGTGAGGATTGCTGCAGATGTCGGGTGGCTTTGCTTGTCCTGTGGCATGAGATCCGACATTGGGATGTATGAGGAGATCATTGGTCTACTAATGACTGACTAGATCTACATCATGACCTGACCAGATCATGAATAGAATCTTCGCGATCTTTGGGTGGAGTGACCAGAAGGTCTTTCTAACCACTTTACCAAGTGTGTGTCAAAAAAAGCCACCTGTCAACCTGAGTCTGTCTTTAGTGCTTTACCTCTTCTTACAGTAGATTGCCACCTATATGGTGAAGGTATTTGAGAAGGTTTTGTTTAAGATTTTTAACTTCCCATTTTTGCTCTGGCACCAACTATCTGTTTCTGGCACCAGCCATCTTAAGAAGGATATCCCTTCTGATGCACTTTCCACTCGATGCACCCCAGTTTGCAGGGGTCTGCAAACTTTCAGTCAAGTCCCTCCCATGTTGGCCTGTACTCTGAGAGTAGATCTGAAAACAATAGGCCAGACAATCGAACAAGTGTGGGACACCACTTGTAAGCTGGTGGACACCACTGGTAACGCCAGCAACTAGCAACGCGCCAGGTTCTCTCCTTCCCTTTGTCACTTGTCCCTTTTGTGACAAACCCATCTTGTGACATACTGGTAAGTTTTCTTTTTCACCAATAAGTGTGGGTATTGAGTAAAAAGTCTTGCCAAGGTCAAGGTAGGCTGTATGGACTGCCTTTCCCCTCATCAATGGCCTTGGTGACTGTTTGAAGAGAGTTGACCAAGTTCAAAGCATGATCTGCCCCCTTGGCAAACCAAAAACTGGTCGGTCCAATGTCTGCAAGTCCCCTATATCTTTGTTTTGAGGCTTATTATGATCCTCTCCATAGCTTTGCAGACTAGACTTGTTAAGCTTATGGGGCGGTAATTACCTTTTCTTTCTTTTCCATTTAACCAGACTGAGCCACAGCAACACGTGGCCGGGTACAGTTAGTTAATAATAAATGGAAATTATACAGCTATAGCAAGAATAACGTACATCAATTTACAGTGATTCCGGAAATAAACCAGAGGTTCAAGAATAGATTTGAGCAGTAAATATTTAATAGTGTGCAAGGAGAAAATCTAGATGGAAGAGAGTTTGTTAGGAGAGGGAGGGGATTCTGGATTTGGGGATTAAGCATGAATTACAAGATTTGATAGGAGGTATGGTAGAAGAAATAGGAAAAGAGGAAAATTAGGTAAGTAGTGAGAGGAAAAGAAGGGGAAGTTAATGAGGAGGGTAAGAAAGAAGTGCGTTAGAAGGGAATACTGAGAGAATTGGGATAAGGAAAATCAGATATGATAATAAGTTATAGAGTAAAAAGCTCAGTAGGAAGAGAGTAAGAGTGGGGAATATGGAAAGACGGTAGAGAGTTCATGTAGAATATTTACAATGGCAGGTCCAGAAAGTATTAAGGTAGTCTTTTAGAGCTTTCTTAAAGTCAAGTGTCTGGTTTATTTTTTGTAGAGACAGGAAGTTTGCTCCATGAAAGGGCTGGAAAATAACTAGTTTTTGTTCAAAAGAGCTCTCAGGTTTAGAAATTTCCAGGTGCAATTGATCAGAAGTTTTTAGAGTTTTGTTTTTTTTTGGGGGGGGGGGGGTGTAGATGGAGACCAGAATGGACATGGAAGGGCAGGAGAGGGGTTTGTGTATGATGGAGTGAATGAGGCTAAGTTGAGAAAGTTGAAGATGGAGAGGGAATTCTAGCCAATTTAGAAAAGTAAGGGCAATACAGTGATGCGACCTAGGTGGGTTATCTGATGCAAACATAGCCACTGGATGAGATGAGGTACTGACATTTTTCCACATTGTATGCAATGTTGCTGTAGTTTAACTCAAATAACAACAATATTTAGACTTTACCACTTCTGTAGTTATCATATTATCAAATAGTAAAATTACAGTTTTAGAGCTGTGTGAATTAATATTTCACATCTGGAAAATAAAGTCAGTAAATTATAATATCCTAAAAGATCAAATCTCTGAACTTTTAATGTTTGCATAATTACAGTTATTCCTCAGCTATGATCTAATTAAGGTTATCTGCCTTTATTGTGATATGCATATCATGCAGCTAAATTAATTCAATTGTGTAAAGGCACTCAGTGTTCCCATGCCATCTCTGAACATGGTGGCAATTGCAATGACATGAGTAATAATCACAGAATCAACTGCTATTTGTATTTCAGAATGATTATTAAGCTATCATTCTTGATTTGTTTATTAATGCAGTTAAAGGAAATCATACATTGATCTACTGTAAAATATACTGTTTGTCAATCCTGCTCTAAAAACTTATAATTTCTCATGGCTTTTTTCCAAAATACTTAGATGTCATTCATGAAGCAACTGCAGCAGCTTTAATGTCCTTGCTTAAAACAAAGTATACCACTTGTCTAGTTCAGTGCCCTGCTATTAATTACACTTTAGTATGTTATGCCATATCCCTCTGAGTGATTTGTCTGCATATGGATATAACAGTGACAAGCATTATTTTAATTTCATCAATCTTTAATCAGTTTATTTTCCCCATGATGTATAAATGTTTAAATTTTACTCATATCTATGCTTAACATACATTTAATATGACAGATTAGTTAGCTGAGATTAATGCCAAGTATTTCAAAAATGGCATCATATTAAGATGGGGATTTTATAATTTGAAGATGAGGTAAAAGAGGGAGCTGCTGGATTTTAACCTAAGTATTCAGTTTTACTGTCTTGCACCTTAGTATACTGATTCCAACATTGTCATTAATGCAGTATCTTATCAAGATGAAACCTATCTAATATAACTATTATGCATCTCTGCATTTAAAAATGTAAAAATTATGCACAGATGACTCAATTAGATAATGCAGTTTTCATTATTTATTTCTAAATGTAAATATGTTTGAATGTTTGTAGTTTCATGCAGTGAATATGTATAACAAACTTCTAGCATGTCACACCTTCAACGTTTTACAAAGTGCTGTTGATCATCTAAGCATAAGTAAAAAAAGTATAGCATGTTATGCTGACAAAGCAGAAGCAAATGCATAACCTTTATACTCAATGTTTTAGTTGCACAGTAACTATTTAAAAAGTTAATTTCTACTTGTTCACAACCTATAGCCTTCAGAGTTTGGCTGGGTGGAAAGAGATTCTAGCAATCTCTTTGAAAATGTACATTAACAAAGTTATGGAAAGATGATCCCATTCAAGTATCCTGAAACTTATGCAGACATATATAAAACAAAGTCTATCCAGTATAGTTAAGGACAAGTACGGAATATTAATGGCTCCATTATGGCATAATAAAAAAGAAAAGAATGCCAACAATTCCAATGTAAGCTGCATGGCATTCATAATACATTTGTCACAAATTTGCCCAGAAACATTACAGATAACTATGAATATTTCCGCAATTTATTCACTAACAAAAAATACTCCAATGCCAGCTATAATATCTATTGTCAGCCATCTTTGCAGTAAGCTTAGAGACAATTATCTATATCTCCTTAAGACATATACTAATAAAATATGCCTACCTGAACTTATGGATTCCGATGGAATGCATACGTTTTCTAATAAAAAAATTAAAAGCAAAGGGCAATCACGGCCACATTGCCACAGCAAACATTTGCTAACAATGGGTTCAGGACTTGTGTAAGAAACACAAGTAATGCATACATCCCAGGAAAGTGGGGAGTAGAAAAGAAGATGTGGGGCATGGGTGAAAAATAGGGACACACAATAAGTATGCTGGTAAAGAAAAATCTGAGGAAAAGTGATAGGCACATGGGAATTATTTATTTATTTTTTTGGTGGGAATATATCCCTTTTTAAGAATAAAAGGAATGGTAAAGATATGGGAAGAGGAGGAGAAGAAGGACATCAAAGCAGGTATATCCATGGAACAAATATTACAGCATAAGACAGACAAACATTGGAAAAAAAACAAGGACAGGTAAGTTCAGCAAAAAGCATTGCAAGCTCCAGCTTTGGTGCAAGACATGGCTTCCAAAAACCTAGAGGAAAAAATAAATGAAATGTGCTTACAGCTAATTAAAGTAAACAGAACACTGATGAAGTATATCACCTCAAATAACAAAAGGTAGGAAAGAATGGAAGAAGTTTTAACAGATATTCAGATGAGGTGATATTACTGAAAAAAAATCAGAGGTCAACATGAAGAAAAGGTGGGCTGAATATCAGATAGCTCAGGAAGAGATGCTTCAAAAACCATAGAATTACAGGATAGAGCACATAGGGAAAATGTGAGATTTTCTGCTGTACCATTGAAGCTGGAAAGAAAAGACTGTATTAATTTTATGGAAGCACAAATAATTAACTGGATTGGTATTCCACAACAGGAGTTGTTAATTGAAAGGGCACATTGTGTGTATGCTCCAAACTCGGCCATGAGAAAGCAATCTTGACCTTTAATAATAAAGATGCAATCCTACCAGCAAAAGGAGTTGATTCTGATAAAACTGTTACAGAAGGACAAAGTACTAAAAGTGGGAGACAGCAGACTATTTGTGGAGAATGATTACTCACTCTACGCCAGGCAGAAGAGGAGTACATTTATTCCACTAATCAGGGAATGTCAAGAAGCAGACATGAGATTTAAACTGCTATACCCAGATAACTTTAAAATATTTTTTCTGGAATAGAGACAAAATAATTTTTATGCAGAACATGCTAAGGAGGACATACAAAAGATTGTCCAATAAAAAGTGAGCTGTGAAACAGAAGGAGATTCTGCTTCTTGTTCTTCTGGTAATAAAGACAACAGAGAGACTGTTCCAATGAAACCTTTTACAATGTTTCAATGGAAATGCTTAAGAAACAGAAAAAAGCACAAAAGTTAACTAGAAGAACAGACAGTACATTGGAAATGAAGAAAAGACTGGATTTGAGAGATGGAGATAAACCAGAATAAAGCCAGCAACTTAGAAATTGACAAATAAATGTGTGATTACAAAGCATTAATTATATTTGTGAAACATGATAGAAAAAGAACACCTGTAAATTTTAGACTTTTTTGACTTTCTAAACTTGCAGGGACTCTAAAGCATATGCCCTACTTCATATAATTGTTTTCAGGAACACATAGGAGAGGGGAAGACAATGGAGAGAGTTAACTGTAAGTAAACAAAATTTTGTTCTTAACAGTAGTATTTCTATGATGCACAGTATCATTTGTGTACTATAAAGTAACATTTCCTCAAGCATAATGGGAATAATAAAGGCTACCACTGCCCTGTTTTCCCCTTTTTTTCTCTTTCTTCTTGTATGGTTTTAAGAAATGTAGGCACTGCAGTGTTATAAAAAAGGAAGAAAGGTATGATCAAAAGATTGGTATGTATTTTCTAATTCTTGCATATGGGAATGACTGGATTAAGGCTCTTGGCTTGATCTTGTAACAAATTCTATGAGAAAGCAAATAAATAAAAAAAGAACATTGAATATAATAAGGCTTTCCTCTAGCAAATAAATAAATGCTTGTAGAAGCAACTCTGTATCTGGTTCTCATGTCTCCATGGAGACAATTTGATAAAGAGCAGTAAAAACAGAATACATCTTTCTTTCAATGGCTAGGTGATATTTTTCTCTGAAAGCATTCAAGTGTTTTAGCAATCTGGGAGATCAATGAAGTAAAGACAAAAACAGCAGCACTTAGCAGAAGCACAGGTGAGTACCATGCACCAGCATGGATAACCTTCGTTTTAGGTTAACTCAAGTGTGTGAATGTGGCTGTCAACCTGAGACAATTGTTCCCATTAGGAGGGTAAATCTTCAATATTTGAAGATTTACATAGTTTTGTGTGTTAGTATTAAGTTAATAGGTTTTACAGGTATATTTGTTTTTTTTTTTTTAGGGCTTTCATGAAAACAAAAAGGTTTTTAAGATGTGACTTAGCCTCAAATGAAAATGACAAGAAACAACTGCATAAAAGATCAACCTGCCAAATATTGCATGTAACACAAAAGTAGAACTAGATATTTAACAAAAAAGCTGTTATACATAAAAGGTGGGACTAAGATCTTTTTAACATAATGACACTTTCTATATTATCTTTAAATGTTAATGGTCTCATGGATATATACAAAAAAGAAAGAGTAGTGAACTATATTTAAAATGTAGAGTGGAAATAGCTATGCTATAGGAGACACATTTGGAAAGAACTGAACACGTGAATTTGAACATGTATAATTATTCAGCGGAATACCTGGGACAAAGGAAAAGAGGAATATTTATATTAATAGCAAGAGGAGCTCCAATAGTGATAGAAGAGGATAAAAAGATAATAATGGTAGATTTGTGGTACTAAGCGGCTACAGACAAGGGAGTAAGATTGCACTGGCACGTATTTATGTTCCACCTAAAACTGCTATAATGGAGCTTAAGAAAATTTTGGGAGAAATAAGTTTCATAGGTTCATAGGTTCATACTAGGCTATCTGCCCAAGGGCATTTATAAGCCTAGCCCATAGTTATGTGGCTTTCGCCACCCCTTTAGTTTGAATAAAAACTATGCCTATCATTTTTCTGTGCCTCTGTCAAGCAGTGACACTGAAGTAATCCATCCATTGGTCAAGATTCCTCTTGAACAAGGCCTGCTCTGCCTCACATGTACCGGGATTTTGTTCCACAGCATAGGAGTCTCTGGGTGATGAATCTGTCCCTCCAGCACGTTCTATTTATAACGGTTTAAGTCTCCGCCTTGTGGTTCTGAGGGATCTAGATTTTGAGGTAATCTGGGTTTGACATGGCCTTATATGTCAGGCACAGGTCACCTCTTATGAGACTGAATAGAGCTGGAGTTCTTTCAGTCGGGCAGCATAAGACATATTTTGAGACCGGTGAGGAACTTTGGGGCCTTTCAAGCTGCAGCAGGTGTCTGGTCAGATACATTCGAGCGGGGCATTGTACTCAATCATAGGTCTAATGAGTGATGAGTACAGGGACGATGACCTCCCTTTATCTAGATGTGAATCCCTTCATGATCAGGTATATAGAAGGTTTTCCTAACTACTTTAGCAACATGAGTGTCAGTCAACTTGGGTCCCCAGATCCCTGATGACTTTTTCTGTGCTCAGTGGATTGCCACCTATATGGTAGCTAGGGGTAACCTTGTTTTTATGACTATGCATTTTAGGCCATGGCTCTGGCACCAGTTATCCGTTTCTGTGAGGCCCTTCTGGAGGATATCTGTGTCAGATGTGTTTCGACTATGGCGCCAGTTTGCAGTCATCTGCAAACTTTGTCAGCCATAACCCTCCTGTGTTTGCTTGTACTTCAGAAAAGTAGATGCCGAACAAGAGTGGACCCAGGACTGACCCTGTGGGACACCACTTGTGACAGGCTTTGAGTCTGACATGGCTCCAGCAACTCTGACCCTGTGGGTTCTGTCACTTAGCCAGTTTGCAACCCATCTTGTGATGTATGGGTGATACCTGAGGCCAGGTCGAGGTAGGCTGTATGGACTGCCTTCCTCATCAATGGCCTTGGTGACTGTCTCGAAAAAGTCAACCAAGTTTAAGAGGCAGGATCTGCCTTTGACAAAGCCAAACTGGGTTGGATCCAAAGTCTGCAAGCTCCCTATGTCTTTATTTATGAGTTCCATTATGATCCTCTCCATGGCTTTGCAGATAAGGCTTGTCAAGCTTATGGGGTGGTAATTTCCAGGGTCTGTGATCCTGAGGTGAGGCTAAGATTAAACAGCTGTCCTAACTGTGGGTTTAATTGAGTTCATGAAGCACACAGCCGGGGACACCATCCGGTCCCATGGATGTTGTGTTTTGTGAAGGCGGTTCTCACCTGGGCGTTGGAGATGTTTGGGGGCTACAATCCTCTGGAATAGATATCTCGTTTGCACTGAACCTGTCAGCCAGTATGTTAGCAATGTGTGTAGGTTCAGTAATTTTCACATCATTTTGAACTAATTCTGAGCATATCTGGGAGTTTCCTCCTAGGTTTCTAACATAGCTAAAGAAGGCCTTATGATTGTCTTTAGAGTCCTTGGCGATTTTTCTCTCAAAATTTGCCTTGGATGATTTTATGAGAGCTCTTAGTTTTTACTTATAATGATCAAAGGTGTCTTACCTTTCAAGGATTTTGCTCTATCTTGTAGTAACTTCCTCCTTTTGTTGTAGAGCTTGTTTATGGCTGGGGTCCACCAGACTGGGGCTTTGCTTTTGGTACAGAGAGTCTTAGTTTTGTTTGGGATTGCCTGATCCATGCAGTCCTGTAGGTGCTGGTAGAAGGCATTTGTAAGTGATTCAGCGGTTTGAGTAATGTTTACCACTGGCTCAGGGCCTTAAAGGAGACCACACTAGTTTTTAGAAGTGTGAAATCAGCTTTGAGAAGTTTTTCACTGTGGTCTTTTTGTTTCAGGTGGGGCGGGATGAGGACCTCCAGCGAGATTAGTTTATGATCTGATCTCACCAGTAGGGTATACTCCGGTGTTGAACATTTTGATCACATGTTCGTGATGATGAGATCAAGTATGTTTCTCCTCTTGTGGGGATGGTGACTAGTTGTTCCATGGCATTTGAGTTTATGAACTCCAGGAATCTTTGGGTTAGAGTGTTTGGGCTTGAGTAGTGTTCCCAGTCTATATTAGGGTAGTGAAGTCACCTAGTATGATGGTGTTTGAGATACATTTATCCCTCCAATGTTTTCAGGAAGGCCATGTGAGGTTCCTGAGTTTGAGAGGGTGGCCTGTAACATGCTACAAATTGCAGAGCAGTCTTGCCTATGGTTAATTGCACCTGGATGGTCTCCGATGCATCACCAACCTTGAAGTGTGGGTGTCCTTTATGAATATGGACACCCCTCCTTCTTGGTGTTGTCCGGATTTTGGGGCATGATATGAGGTGAAACCTGTTAGTGCTGGGGTGCTCTCAGGAGCCTTGAACCAGGTTTCTGTCACAGCACAGACATCGATGTTCTCCATATTGAGAAGGGCCTCAAGTCGTGCATCTTGAGAGTGAGACTTCTGGCATTGAGCAGCATTACCCTTAGTTTTTTTTTTTTGGTGTTCTAGGGTGGTAGGTTTAGAATTTGAGCCTTGCCTAAAAAGGCACTATGGGGTGGCAAGAGCCTTTGCCAATATCCGGAAGCCCAGGGGTGACAGGTGCAGCGTCCCTTGTGAAGCAGCGTGGCTTGTCCAGCATGTCATCCCAGGCAGACAGACATTGGATCCTTTGAATGACACCAGAATTTAAGCCAATTATTAAAGCTGATCATCTTATCACTGTATTGTGGCATAATTCTAGGTGAAGGTAGAATACTGCTCAAGGTCAGGGTCATACCTGCCTGGGCTACATAATCAGAGAGCTCCTCGATGTCCCTTTTCATGTAGTCCAAGGAGGTACATCTCAGGTCGCTGACACCAGCGTGGACAATGGTACCTGCTGTTGAGAGACCTGAGTGCTTGCGTATGTGGCGGATTCTAGCGCCGACAGGCAGCTTACTGTGACCTTCTCCTTCCTCAGTCTGGCAGTGTGTCTGACTATGGAATCACCAATGACAAGTGTGTCTGGCATTTTGTTTGGCCTTAAGGGCTGTGACTGTTTGACACTCTGACTGTGTGGTCTATGTGTTGCATGGAGGTGGTAGTTGTTTGGGTGTCTGCTTTGGTGGCCTCTGCTGTTTTGGTAAATTTTGATCAGAGCCTCTGAGTATGTCTTTGTGTGAGTATGATTTGAAGTTGTGATGGTACCATGTGTGACTGGGTATGTATTGTGTGTGGTTACCTTCTCCTCCTGTCTGGTCTTGCCAGTCCTATGTTGAGAGAGCTCAGCCTCCAGTTTGGCCGTATAGTTGCATCTATGTATTTGTGTTTTGTGGGAGGAGGAGAGGATTGTCTGTGTACATGAGGCAATTGTAACATTGCCTCAATATTCCCAGGTTCACCAGTTGAGCTGGAGAGGACACTAGCAACTGATCCCTCGACATACTAGAAGTAGTAGATAAAGAGACTTTCAAAGGACTCCGGGGGAAGTGGGTTTTAGGCTGGTGGGGTACTATCTATAATAAGAGTGTTTTATCAAGGTGCAAGTACTGTAGGAGTAAGTGCTAGGCTTTACAGATAGAGAATAGTCTACTTTGGGAATATTACTTATAGGTGGGAACTGAAATTTGATTTGAAGCAATGAAGATGTGTCGGGGGGGCAGAAGGGAAAATATAACAAAGAAGGGTATATTTTTTAAGAAATCTATAAATATATTTGACATGAAAGATATGAATTCAGTAGTAGGAGTGGGGAGTTAATTTACATAGTACACCCCAAGATACAAAAAATGGGCTAGGTTATACAAAACTTATATTTCACAGGAACATGTGAATTTAATTGAAAGTTTTGTTACACATCTGATAACTATTTCAGATCATGCATCAATAATGACTAAAATAAAAATACAGGGTAATGAAATAAAAATGTTTTCCCGCCTATCTTTTGAAAAGAGAGGAATTTAGGGAATGATAGTGGAAATTATTAAAGAAGATAGAAATTTCTACTGAAAATATAGGTAGGGAGTGGAATAAAATTAAAGCGGAGTTTAAAAATAGCATGGAAATAAAAGAAAGAGAGATATGGTTAAGAAGTAACAAGAATTATTTAGAGTGACTGACAAATGTTAAAGTATTGCAGAATAGGGGAAATCTCACAGAACAAGAAGAGGAGCAATTACAGAATGTTGAACAGAAAATAAGAGATCATCTTGATAACATGCATGAGTTAAGAAAAATTGCTGTTAAGCAACAGTTTTTTGACAGTAACTACAGAGCACAAAAACTTTTAGCACAATCACTCAGGCAACAGAAAGTAGAAAGGGTTGTTGCCAAACCTAGGGAGCCTATAACAAGAAAAATAACAAGAGATCCTGTATAGGTACTAGAGATATTTCAGAAATTGTATGAAAGTCTGCATAAAGCAGAGAAATATGGAGATCAAGAAAATGTACCAATGTAAATGTTTATGGAAGAATTAAATATGCCAAAGTCAGAGGTAGATGAGGCTCAATTATAACAGTTAGGATAATATACAAATGGTTATGTGTAACTAATCCACAGGAAAGTCCCCAGGAACAGATAGTATTCCTGTGGAAGTTTCAAAGCTAGGACGGAAAAGACTGATAAAGATGTGAAAGGTTTTATTTTACAGTATTTTAAGAGGAAGAGAATCACCAACATCCTGAAATAAAAGGGTTGTGGCTGTAATATCTAAAGAGGGTAAAGATCCATCAGATCCAAATATATACATGCCCACTTCAATCCAAAATAATGATTATAATGTGTTTGTCTATAATGGCTAACAGAATGGCAAAGGTGATGCCAAAATTGATAGATATTGATCAGTGTGGTTTTGTGGAGGGGAGGCAAACATTTGACAACATTAACAAACATTGATGATCCAGAAAGAAGCAGAATGTAAAATAATACCACTGTTGTTGGTGGGTCTTGATGCAGGGAAAGCATTTGACAGAGCAAGCTGGGAGTTTATGAGCAGGGCAATAGAAGCATTTGCATTCCCTAATAAAATTGTAAGATTGATTAGGAGGATATATGAGGGATCAAAGGTGAACATTAAAGTGGGTGGGATCCTCTCTGATAATTTCTGTTTGAACAGATGACTCAGCAGGGGTGTCCTCTTTCCCCTTTATTTGCATTATATTTAGAACCACTGGCAAAGAAAATAAGGGACTCAGAAATTCAAGGATATAATTGGTATGGTAATCAAGAAAAGCTGGATCTGTTTGCAGATGATATTATTTTATATCTGATAAAACCAGAAAAGGACATTTCAGTGTTGTGGAACATTTTGAGGCAGTTTTAAATCTTTTTGGGGATTCAAAAGTTAATGAAGCTAAAGCAAAGGCAATAGCTGTAAATTATGTACCCTCACACAAATTGATTCAGCAATATCCAAATTTATTGTGACGTGATAAAATAAAGTACTTAGGAGTATGGATTAAAAAGGATTCTGCTGTGGCAGCTAAGGATATGTGGGATGAGACTAAACAAAAGATAATTCGAAGACTGAGAAATTGGAAGCTCTGTTATATGGATATGGATAGCAAGATACAAACAGTTAAAATATGTTTAGTCTGTTTAGTTTTATACACTGGTTAGACAAAGTTTTATCAACCTGAAGAGAAGTACTGTATAGCAATTAATAAAGAGCTGAAGGATTTTATCTGGTTGCAAACAATATACATCACTTATAATCTACCCAGTCATTGTCAGTCTAGCATTAAATAGTTCATTCAAATCCTGTCTTTTTAAAATCTCATTCTTCCCATTTGTATCATTCCCACAATTTCCATTTTTTCCTATGTAATTTGCTCCTACTCTTTTCTAAAGATCCCAATTCCAGTAATTTTATCTTTGTAACTATATTCACTACCTCTAATGCAATTGGCTTAGAATTTGATTTCAATTTTCTAGTAATTGCTTTTTTGGCAGCCACCATAATTAGACTCATCAAGGCCTTACTGTGTCTAGACAATTTTGATTCTGTACCATTGCTAAAAAAAAATAATTTCCTTAGTTAATCCAATTTTCTCACCTAGTATCTCTGACAAAGCAGTCTGCAGGGAATCTTTAAAGTCTGCCAACTCATTACACTCCCATAAAATGTGTTCTTATTTCTCAATTACCTTTTTCTTCCTCATTACACCTCCAACAGTTGCCGTCTACCTGAGGAAAAATTCTCTGGAGTCTACTTTGAGTATAAAAACGCCTATGTAAACATTTCCAAGCAAAAATCCTAAATCTTCTAGACTTTGTTGCATATTTGGGAGACATACATATATCCTCCCCATTGTTTCTCTGTGAATTACTTATGCAGTCTCTATTTTAGATCAGTCTATTGCTAACTGCAATCTGAGTGGGACCTCAGCAAGCAACTCGCTGTTTTCACATTTTTTAGGCTTTTTCCATTTGAGGATCATGACTGCTATTTTGAGGAGTCTGAAGCATGTCCATGCACCCAACTGGACCAATGATGAGACCACCCAGATGTTGACTGTGTATGCTGGAGTAGAGCATCAGATGAGAGCCAGGCCCAGGAACTTCACCATGATAGACATATGGAACTGGATTGTGAGGGATCACTGAAGATGGACAGGGATTTACTGTACTGGTGTGCCAGTTCATTACTGCTATGATGACCTGCATTGGATGGATACAGAGGTGCTTCGAAGGAGGGTCGCTGATGTGTGGAGGCAGTCCATGGGGCTCTACAGTAAGTGTCACTATTTTATGCATACCTGATCATTCCTAAGGAATATTTGAAATAGATCTGCTTCCCATATAAATATATATATATAATATATATATATATATATATATATATATATATATATATATATATATATATATATATATATATATATATATATATATATATATATATATATATATATACACACACATATCAGACAGATGTTTTTATAACCATTTAGTAGCTGCTGTGGCAATTAGCTCAGGGGGGATTTTAAGTGGAGACCTGTAGCTCCTAGGCCAAGGATGACTCCCCATATTAGTTTCCTATTATAGTACCGCAGTATCATCTACTGCTCTGTTATACATCAGAATAAAAACTCATACATAACTTCTTTAATTCATTCCTCCAAATAAAGTAAAATGTCATGTCTATTTAAGCCAAAAAGAATGCCTGTCTGACTGTTACAGGAATGTTATCAGTTATGTTCTGTGTTGATAGCTGTTATTTCTTTACAATAAAATGTCCAATAAGTGTTTGTAGTTTCTGTATTCATCTGTTCTCTGTAGGATTTTGAATAAACACCTGCAGTACCTGTTTGCTAAGAATTAAACCCTGCTACCTGTTAGCTTGACCCGTAAAGAAACTACAAATCATGCCTACATTTTGGTGTGCCGTGGGTTCAAATCCACACAGGAGAAATATATTGACACCTGTTATCTTACTTTACTTCACCCACAGCCTTTCTCTGGAGAAGTATATTCTAATAATTGATATTAATGTTTATGTTGTGCATGGTTAGCATAACTGAGTTAGTCTTCAAATTCATATGAATATGCCTGTAATCCATAACACTCTGCTAACATCAGCTTTTAACAACAGAGTTAGTAAAGTAGTACCTGTTTATTTATTTAACAGGAACATCTGCTTGCAGCTAGCTTGGCTTGTAAGAGAAATTGGTCAGCATACCTACATTTTGGCATGCTGTGGGTTCCAATCCACATAGGGGAAACATATTTAAAAGTATTATCTTGGTTTAATTCACCCATGGCATTTCTTTAGAGAAGCATATTCCACTTATTGATATTATAGTATATCTTGAGCGTCACTGCGAATAACTCAGTTATTCATCAAATTCCTACAAACATATTCATAATCGATAATGGTCCGCTAACATCAGCTTTTTAACAAAAGGGTCAGTAATGCTTGCTACAGACTGCTATGTGCCTGACCAATGCTTCTGTTAATATTGTATACTATGCAAAAGTGCTATCAAGTTCTGTTGTATCATTAAATATTACATCCAATTCAAATTCATCCTCATCCTTTGATGCAGTGGGATGGGCAAACTTACAATTGAAATGCAGAACAGAGAAGATGTATGCATTTGCTTAGTGATATGCACTTTGCCAAGGAGTATCATCATCCTCACACATACCTTACAATGTCCCTTATGTACAGCAACATGAATGGTTCTGTTCCCAGAAGCTCTGTGATACATGACATTGCCCCACTGCTGAGTAATTAATTTTTTCCATTATCGTGAATGTTTCTGAACAGAGTGCTGATAAACAATGTTTTTCAAACTCTTTACCTACATGACCATGCACATGTTCATACTCTGAAATCCTAAGGCAGGATCCATATCGATAGACCATCCCCCAACCAGGTGATGTTATAAAACCAAGTCTTTTCACTGCAATCAAAAAATGCTTTTACAGTCAAAATGGAGTAGTTAGGCAGGTAGTTTTCAAGTCTATCTAGTTTGGATGTACAGTGTAACTGGAGGTTTGAGTTTCGTGTCTTCTAATCTGTATTCAAAGATGTTAAAACCTGCATGTAACACTAAAAAATGTATATGGTGATAGCTAACATTTTTATAATATGTCTAGAATACATCATTCATACTTTTTCTTTTCTGTTTTCAAGCAATAAAGATTGGACCAGGAACCAAACTCTGTGGATCGAGCAGATGAATAGGCTTGAAGGGTAGCGGAGGGATACAAGTATGTTAATTACTTTTTCTGTTTTAGGAAATGAAATGCATCTGATCCTGTTACAGTTCTGTATTTTTCATGATAAACACATATTTTGATTAGAATGTAGGAATACCCATCATGCATCAGTAATGCAAGTTAGATTACCACACTATAGCTGTGCTTACAACTGTGATTTAAATCCAGAAATGTTGAACTATCATGCGCCATTAAGCCATTGTACTCCACAACATAAGTAATATTTGGATTGGAGTATCTGTCACACATATTTTGAGGTGAATGTTTTGCATCCAAGTCTTAGTTCTTTGACTGTTGCTTATGCATGGTTTGGTGCACTTGTATGTATGGCTCTTCCCCAGTAATTGTTCTACTGTGCATTGTCTGCCTATTTACACACTGAATTGATGTCTGCTGTGTCAGTGTTTATACTGCCATTTGCAGTCTGTCTGTTATGCCCTTCATCATAACCTTGTTATTGTATCTGCCTACAAAACTCCATCTGTTTTTGTTAAAATGTAGTATTAGCCTAGGTTTGCTGACACTTGTGCAGATGGACATTTCTTGGCAGCAGTTCATAATCAGCAAGCACCATCAGGATGTTTGCATTTTGCAGGCTACTGACTGATGCTAATTTTAGGTAGATTGTGTATACAGTTGTACACACACAGTACTGTTAGTGCAAGATATACTACATTCTTATATGTCACAAGCTGTGGTGACTGAACATATAACACATCTGTTACTGTTGTATTCATTATTTAATGTGTGTTCAGCCAATTATCATGCTGCCTGGCTCAGATGTTTGTCATACATCTTGTCTGTTTTCAACAATATTGTCACATCACTTTCTCTTAATTTTTACAATGAAACATGGTGGCCATTTCTGTAAATCATTACATGCAGACAGTACAATCTCCAGATTTGAAAATTCATACATTTTTACAATGCTAATGACCTAGGTGGGTGTCTCTAAGATATACAGGTTTTCACAAAAGAATACTGACATGCTGTTTAAAATTAGGACATTAAGGTTCCTTTGTCCATAATGGACTTGTTCCAAAATACAAACCAAGAACTAATACAAAACCAAACCAATCCAGTAGATCTCCAGAGCTTACACCATAGAAGCAACAACGTTTATTGTAGAAAATAAAAAAAAGATTAAGCACTTTGATCCAAATGTAACACAGGACTTCATCAGAATCTAATCACAGATCTAAATAAAACCATTTGAATATAGTTCAAATTAAGTCACATGACACTATAATGAGTTAACAATCAACTTAAAACTCAGACCTTAAAGGTACTCTCAAGCCTAAAACGCAGAAATGTAGTAGAACAACATATTGATCAAATAGTTCTATAAATAAATTCTTTATACTGTTACAATACATATAGCATTCAAAAATGAATTAGAACTGTGTAATTTCAAAGTTTTTAAGATAGTTTTGATGTTTTAAGTTTTAAAATGTAAAAATGTAAAAATTTAAAAATGGGGAGCTGTCGAAATATTATGTATGGCAATAAATGGAAAAACATGTGTAAAATACCTGGTGTCGAATACTATAATTCATAAGATCTTAGTTTTAACAAACTAACATGTTGTCATGACAAAGGTGGATTACTGCAACAAGATGAATATGATGTTATTTGATGACAATATGTATGAGGAAGCCTCAGTCAATTTAGTAAATTTATCCTGCGGTAGCATTGTTACCTCACAGCAAGAGGTTCTCCTGTTCAATACTTAGCTGGAGAGCGGGGAGTGCCTTCTGTGTGGAGTCTGCATGTCCTCCTCGTGGTTGGGTAGGCGTTCGAAAGAAATGCGTAAATGGGCATGCCTTCATTGAAGTTTGAACATCAAGCTGGCACCTCGGCGTTCGTCAAAATCTACTGCCAATCATTAGCGGAACAGAGCTCCACTGTGGCGACCCCTAACCGGGAACAGCTGAAAGACAACAACAACATCCTATGTGCATATTGATTACCTTGTTAAAGATTGTTAGATCAAGGTGCTGTTTCTTTTGAGGAGTACAATTTTTTTGTCTTATGAGTATCCCACTGTTCCAGCTATTTTTGGACTTCTGAAAATACACAAAAATTTGATGGACCCCCCTCATCCTATTGTCAATGCCTCTAAGGCCAAAATACACCCCTATAAAAATATATTGACATCAAATTGAAGAAATATTTAGATGCTTGTGCCACTTTGTAAAGACTCTTGGGATTTTTTGAGGAAAATTAGAAATTTGCCTTTTATGGATGAAATCATTTTTTTGACCATTGATGTTGTCACTTTCTTTAATGTTATTCCCTATGAGCTTGGCATTGAGCGGTTTCAGGATTTTTTGTTCTCTACAGGGGATTTTTCCAACAAAGAAGTATATGTTTTGACTACCCTTATGAATGTTCCTAAGAACAATTACATGTTTTTTGAAAATCAATATTTTGTACAGAAATATGGAGTGGCTATGGGGGCAGCTTGTGCCCCCATTTTCTCCAACATAATCATGCTGGAGTGCTTGAAAAGGTATTTAAGGGGTGTCATTATGAGAAACATTGGGATTCCTATTGTCGCTTTTTGGATGACATTTGTATTGCTTGGAAGGGGCCGGTGGATGACATTGTACCTTTTCCTGATTATTGTAACAGCACTACAACCTTTTTGAGATTTATCTTCAGTATGAATCGACATAGTATTAATTACTTAGATGTGGAAATTAGTAAGGATAACCTCCAGCAGAGGTATGTGAGTAACATTTACCAGAAGCCTGCTTACTTGAATAGCCTTCTGCATTATCACAGTAGCCATCTGTACCATCATAACAGAGGCCTTATTAAGGGGCCAATATGTTAGGTTGGCACGCTTGGTGTCTGAGGAGGGAATATTTTTCCACAAAGGTGAAAAATTGAAAAACATGTTTATTAAGCATGGCTATCCTGAACCTCTAATTTCCAACATTTTTACTGAGGTTGCTAATAAAAGAGATAGGGGGTTTTATAAACCCATCCTAAGGGATGAAGACATTCCTCTTGGTGATCAAATCCCTATAGGAAAAGATGAGAATAGAATGTTTTTACATGCATTTGTCACAGCATATAGCACTGACCATGCCAACATAGCAAAGTATTGAGGAAGAACTGGAATATTTTTCCGTGTTTTGAGGGGGTGGTTGAATGAATTGGTAGCGAACCTAAGGTTGTATTCAGGAAAGGGAAAGCTATTAAGGACCACTTTGAATAGCCAGGATTAAATAATAGGTGAACTTGGACGTATAAATGTGGATGATGTTCCCAGTGTTCCCACATTAAGGAAGGGAACTTATTTTCAGTAAATGGTCGAACCCTTTGCCCTTCATTCAATTGTAACTGTAATACCAAGGGTATTGTGTACATCACTGTTTGCAAGTTTTGTACTTGTTTTTACATGGGAAAAACCTTGAAACATTTTAAGGAACGAATTTATGAGCATCAGATAGATATTAGACATGCTAGAAACACCAGTTCCTTGGCCAAACACATTGTGCAACATGCTAGATATGACTTTTTTATTCTTTGGCATTGATAAAGTTGACCTAAATCCAAGACAGGGTCCTTGGAATGATATATTGGAAGTCAAAGAACTCAAATGGCAACTCAGGTTGGAGGCTTTATATCTATCTGGTTTGAATGACCACTTAAGCATTACCAGTTTGTTAAAACTAAGATCTTATGAATTATAGTATTCAACACCAGGTATTTTACACATTTTTTCATTTATTGGTATGCATAATATTTCAACAGCTCCCCATTTTTTAATTTTTTAATTTTTAAATGTTTAAACTTAAAACATCAAAACTATCTTAAAAACTTTGAAATTACACAGTTCTAATTTATTTTTGATTTTTATATGTATTTTAACAGTACAAAGAATTAATTTATTTATAGAACTATTGGATCAATAGGTTGTTCTACTATATTTCTGGGTTTTAGGTTTGAGTGTACCTTTAAGGTTTGAGTTTTTAATTTGATTGTTAACTCATTATAGTGTCATGTGACTTAATTGGAACTATATTTAAATGGTTTTATTTAGATCTGTGATTAGATTCTGTAGAAGTCCTGTGTTACATTCGGATGAAAGTGCTTAATCTTTTTCATTTTCTACAATAAAAGTTGTTGTTTCTACTGTCTAAGCTCTGGAGATCTACAGAATTGGTTTTGTTTCATAATGGACTTGTGCCAGGCCTACTGCAAATTTTTAACATTTTCATATTAAGTTCTGCTATGATCTTCATGGGAATGTTCGTGCCAGGCCTAGTGCAAATTTTTAACATTTTCATATTAAGTTCTGCTATGATCTTCATGGGAATGTTCTACATGACATACAATTGCTTTTCTTTTCTGTTGTGTTTTTCAATTAATCTTGACAGTGCATAAGACCTGTGAACATTATTTTATCAGATGATGATGAGTACATGCCAGGCCACTGCCAAAGTCTCCTAATGATGAGGGGGATGCTGATGATGAAGATGACAAAGAAGCTGGACCCACTCCTGCCCAAGCCATCATGCCTGCATCCCAAAGGAGATGACACCAACACTGATACAGAGACTATTATCAGGATGAGATCCGGGAGGCTGTGACCGATGTATTCCCAATACATGAGGAACATGATAGCTGCATTCTTTCAGGATATGGCACAAGCTATACGTGATTCATTCAGGGAGATAACTTGTGAGGTCATTCAGGAGTCTCAGCCCCATCAGCCTGGTCCATTCCATCCATAGGTACTGTCTGTGTGCTCCATTTGTGTTATGCTGCGAACATGCTAAAATATAATTGATCGAATTGTATATGCACTCTTGTGCATGTATATCATGTAGCTGTCATGCTTATGTGTTATTGTAATGTGACATTTACTTCTGTTTTAATGTGTGCCTGACACACATTAACACATTCCACTTTCTTCCCACATTCAGCTGTCAGTCTCTTGTGGCAGTTAACCTACAGCTAGTGCTGCAAGACATATGTTGGCCATAATTCCTCATTACCACTGTGGTATGGCTTGGAATTGTGTATTGTCATATCATGTTTATGCAGCAGATGGACATGTCATTGCCCAAGTGTTTTGTATGACAATTGTCATCATCTCCCACTGGCATGATGTAGTGCTCTGTACCATGGGATGCCAATACTGATGCCATGGAGGATCATATACAGGTACATCACATTATGTGCAGCCCTCCTTTATGACTGCATCAGACTGCAATGTAGCATTAATCTATACACAATGTTACATATTATTTATTCTTTAACAATACATTATGCAGTGTGTGCTGTATTTTAAAATTCCACATTGTTACTTATTCACAAAATTTCACGCCTTCTGAAAATTGTTGTACAGATTAACTGATTGCACATATGTGTGCACATAGTCAGATCCATATTGACACACAATTGTACTCTTTGACATGTAAGCATTCATTGACTTTCCATTGATGAGCTGTAATGGTGCTCACAGGAGTATCATCGGCTCATTAATGAATAGGGTGGGTAACATACACCTGAATTTGTTTACCTGGCATTAGTATGACAGTATATATATATATATATATATATATATATATATATATATATATATATATATATTTGAGTTTCAGGATTTTGGGTTTTCGGGATTTTGAATTTTCAGGCTTTTGGTTTCAGGATTTTGATTTTCAAGCTTATAGTGTTTCAGGCTTCTGATAGGGAACCATATATATATATATATATATATATATATATATATATATATATATATATATATATGTATGTGCTTGAAATTCTTAACTTGCTTACCTCTGCATGTTGATGTCACATGACTGCACAGTACTATGTATGTATGTTTTATACATGGTCAATACTGCCATGTGACATAGATTTTCCATTTGTTTAAATATATTTTGGTTTGTTTTTTTCAACACTCTGTGTGCTGTATACATGCATTTACAATGTGTCAACTTACGCTGTTTTTTTTTTTTTTTTCTGATGTGGGTCCAGGTTGTCCACCTCCCTCCCATCTACATATCTCCTTGTTATATTTTGCAGATACTTTTGCTTTTGTTGTGATTATTGTCCATTGCCATGTATGAGTTTTGACATAGCTGGCATCCATTATATTTTTGCAAATATTCTTACATATCATTTGTGTGTGTCTTTGTGTGTGTGTGTGTATGTGTGTGTGTGTGTGTGTGTGTGTGTGTGTGTGTGTGTGTGTGTGTGTGTGTGTGTGTGTGTGTGTGTGTGTGTGTGTTGACCTTGATTTCATGTATGTACCATTTAGATTGCTGACAGTCAAGCATACACATCTACACATGTTTGTTGCCTTTGACATAGCATATTCAATAACATATATGCTTCCATTACATCTTTGTGTGGGTTGTGTACACCCACTTATGTATGTAACAGGCATTTTGTTGCTTTTTTTGCAGTACTTCTGTTTAACACTGTGCTTGGTTGCTTGTCTTTCAAATGCAGGATCATAGGTTTGATTCTCTTCTCCACTGGAGTTATCTAACATTGTTATACTTGCATTTGCTCATCTGCGATGTTGCTTGGTTTACACATGCACCACTGATGGACTGCTTGGAAATGTGTTTAATTATCCAGTTTGTACTGTGATCCTAATATATTACCCACCAAAACACATCTGCATTGATCAAACACATCCTGGTATAACTGCTAAACAGTTTGTAACACACTGTAACATGATAGTGCATAAGTAGATATCTTTTTCCTGCATTTCACCATGGCTGGTATGCACCCCCACCCCGTTTGTCAACTTTCCATTGGCTGTGCTGTGCAGTGTGCCATCTGTGTAACTTACCTGTCATTACTTTTCCCCCACCTTCGTCTGTGTTGTTTTCCAATATTTGTTCTATGGGTATACCTTCTGTGATTACCTTCTCCTCCTCTATCCCTATCTTTACCTCTTCTTCTATCCTTTTATAAACAGAAAAAAATGGGGCCTATTCCAACCAAAAAAAACATGCCCATTCCCCTGTGATTTTTCCTCAGATTTCCAGTTTCAACATATCTTGTTTGTTCCATGTCTTCACCCGTACCCCACATCTTCTTTTCTATCTCCCTCTTTCTTGGGTGCTTACTTGTGTTCCCCACACAAGACCCAAACCCATTATTATTAACTGTTAGCTATGGTGATGTGGCAGTGATTGCTTTTTGCCTTTGTTTTTTTTTTTATTAGAAAATGTATGGATTCTATCATAATCCATAAGTCCAAGTCAATATCTTTTAATTATACATGTGTTATGTAGATATCCATAGTTGTCTCTGAGTTAAGTGTAATGAGTGATGTGAATATATATGTATTACAAATAGCCTTGCAGCTTGGAAGAATGTATTATAAGTTAGTGGAAGACATACAGAAATATTCATGGTTGTCTGAAATGTTTCTGTGTGTACTTCTGCAAATTTATGTTATGAATGCCACGAGGCTTACTTTGGAATACTTGGCATTTTTAATGTGTTTTTTTTTTTTTTTTTTTTGGTTATTGCAAGGGATTCAGTTACATTTGATAGTTGTCCATAACCTTAATGTACATATTTTGTTATATTTCTAAACAACTGCGATGCCCCTCACTGGCTGTACATATTTTGTTATATTTCTAAACAACTGCGATGCCCCTCACTGGCCCAGTAATCAAGGATCCTCAGTGCTCACCACTAGCACCAGTGAGGGACGTACACATTGGGAGGATGACAAGTACAGACACAGTAAAGTACAGTTTCCCTTAAGAGCACACAGCAATCACAGTCAGTCTGGGCGATGGTTTCTCTCTCTTTCTCCAGATCCACAATAAGACTCCCCACTGGCACAGCTATATGGTTGAGATCTCAGCTGAGTGGCCAAGCCAAAGCCTCAAGCACTCTCTCCTTCCAACTAGTGCTTTGTGTCCCTGCCCAAGTAGCTGAGAGACACACACACACACACACACACACACACACACACACACACACACACACACACACACACTTTAAGATTTGATTTATACACAGACACAAACACACACTTGGAAAAGGCTGGCACAGGTTTACTAGCTATGCCCCCTTCCGCCCAGACTATAAGGTAGTACCAGCTGCCACCAGCCACTATTTATCAACTACTTTTAAGGCCCTTACCAAGGGTGCCTAATCTTATCCAAATGGTGTGACCAAGACTTTCAAGGCTATTTAGGAGTGGCCTGTACAGTATCACCAAATACATATGCAAGTACGCTAAGTCCTTAAATATCTCTAAACAAACCAGCTACAATTAAAAGTTTTAAATATATTTAATAATAAATAAAGAACAAGACAATACTCAAACAACACAGTAACTACAAAGTTCAGAATCACAGGAAATATTTTAAAACAACATTGCAGGGCAGTCTCAAATAAATACAGAAAACATGTAAACTAATCTTTACTATATTCCTATCTATATCTAAGAGAAATTACTGTACCCTACACTTACAAAACAAGGCAAATGTAGATGAAAAGTACTGAATGAATATTTCTAGGTCCAAGACAAGATGCAAAATGTACACGCTGTCTCTGAGAGAGTTCTTAAATTAATATGACATATTACTGCTGGGTTAGCCTGTATGACAAGTCACTCTTTGTCACCTGCCTTCCATTCCCAGGCTAACAGAAACTTAACAAAATGTAGCATTTCTGTGTGAAAAATACATATCTCTCAGATGTCTGCTCAGAACTGGACGTCATAAAACAATTAAACACTTCTACATTTGAAACCTAGTAATTATTTCTGTTTCAAGACAATAGGAAAACCTCTAGCTCTAGGCATTTTGTCTGCTTACTGAGAGATAACACAATCATAAACACTTTACTTTTCAACTTATTTTCTTGAAGGTTTGCAAGTTAGCTCTGTATGGTCCATTTTCTACTATTAAAGACATACATTTACACAAGTACATAGTTTATATACATTTCTGTCCTTTTCCAGTAGAGTACACTGTGGTTACATTCTTGAAGCTCAGTACATAACATACAGTTCAAACACACACTTCTGCACATGTAGTTTAATATACACATAACATAAAGTTCTCTTACATTTGTAAGACAAGCATATGAATCATATTATTATTTACAAATGACATATGATTATTCACAAAATTCCAGATAGCTGGGCTGGCAGTGTCACATTTCTATATGAATCATATTATTTTCAAGTGCCATATAATTATTTACAAAATTCCAGCTAGCTGGACTGGCAGGATTTTCCTGGTGACACAACTATCAGGATTCTTGAATTGTGTTCATGCTTCCATTTGTTTGGTAATTCACTGTTAGAACTGTGATACTCCACTGTGCACGTAAGTATTTTGAGTTTCTTGTTGTACATCAGCATATTACAATTTTATCCCAGCCTTTATCCTTCCTTCTCTTATTTGTGCTTCTTTTCTTAATTATGGGGAGCCTTCTCATTTTCCATTTAGAAAACAATCTTTGTCTATGTAACATCATTTTTACTTTTTATCTACTCTTTTCATACATATGTTTTTTGTTCTTTTTCTGTACTCTTTTCATACATCTGTTTTTTGTTCTATTTCCCTTATTCTGTTACCTTCTTGTTCTACTGCTTTCTAACAATTCTATTAAAATGACTTTATCCTTCAGCTCATTTTTTTTATTCATCTAAATATATTTCTATACTTCTGCTTATACATTATCCACCACTGTGTCCAGGTTTGTAAAATGATCTTATTTTGATGTGATCTTTCTATATTTCTTTCTTCCTATCACTTCCTCCTCCTTTTTAAGCTTTGTGGGTGATCTCTTTATCCCTTTCCCTCCTTTATTATCCAATAGTCTTCACGTACTCTAGCCCATACTGCTCTATAATCTGAAAACTCTGCCATCTGTACTCCCCTGCTATTACTTCCATGTCTTTAGAGTAAACTATAAAATCAATTGCAGTCATAAAAATTTTATTTTATGTGACCACTCTTTATTCTTTCCTTATTTTAAATATTCATATGTTAGCATTTCCCTTATCATAATATCATCTGCTATTTTCTCAGGTTTCTCCTACCATACATACTGATATATTTATGAACACTAATTGCTTAATTTCTTCAAATTTTTTTTCTCTCTGTCATATTAATATACACATACATCACCATTAATCTTATACATTTTTGTTTCATTCTCATATCGCATATCACTGCATTTCCCCGTGCAGTAATAGTTACATATAGAATTCTTTTGTTTCTTATTTTCTCATAAGAATTCCTATTCCAGAACATATCTCATTTCCTACTGACCAAGCAACCCCCATATTGTCTGTATTATTTTCCATTTTGCTTCTTTGTTACATC
This sequence comes from Protopterus annectens, assembly GCF_019279795.1. Taxonomy (NCBI): domain Eukaryota; kingdom Metazoa; phylum Chordata; order Ceratodontiformes; family Protopteridae; genus Protopterus; species Protopterus annectens. The sequence continues at coordinate 393,313,094 of NC_056743.1, read as the reverse complement.
TGGTATATAGCATGCAAAAAAAAAATCCATTTTTATTTTTTACACCTTTCTGCCACCAAACCTTTTATATCATAATTTCGATATCATCTTTTTCCTTTTTTGAAAGTGTTTTACTTTCAGTTCTTATTTTTCTTGGACTTAACCTTAGTCTCCACCAAATGATTTTTCACTATATCTTGGTCTTTTCCTGTCTTCATTTTCACTCTTCTTCCTTTTCATTTTCCAAAACTGCAAATATGTTCTTTCTCTGTATATTAATAACCTTGCTTTAAACTGTTATATTTCCTCTAGTGACCTCTTCACTGTTTAACCCTTCTGCAGTATTCCCTTCTCCAGACCATCTTTTCTTTCAGTTTCATCTGTATTAATATTTTCTATTGTTTGTCTTTCTTTTGAGCTTTCCCCCTCATCTATTCTGTCCTTTTCTAACACAGGAAAGAAAAGCTCTACAAATGGGCTTGAAGTTTTTTGTTATATGTCACCCCTCCCCACATTTGCCACAATTTTATTTGTTACAGTCTTTTACTAAATGATTTTCATCCACACAAAAATGTTGCTCCCAGCATCTTACAATTCCTCTGTTACCATTCACAATTATTGTATTTGAAATATGTCAAATTGTTCCATCCTTAGCATCTATTGTTACCTGCAATTCCAAACCTCCAGTCCATACATTTCTTTCATCAATTATTTTTTACTTCTTGTACTTTACTACTTAGTGTAAGAAAGAAATAGTTTTAACTCATGCTCAGTCAAATCTGAAGACCTAAATTGCACATTTATTTTCTGTTTTAGTTGCAGGCCAAAGCTATGCAATAAGAATATTTTCCATGCTGATACTGTATTTCTTTTTTTCAGCAAGTCAAACTTTGAAATTTCACTTCACAACATTATTCAGCTCTCATATGAATTAATGCTCTTATGTCTTTAATGTCAAACCCTAGTAGCAAAATAATGCTATCTATAATGTCACACATGTTCACAGTGTCACCATTTTTACTTTTCTTACCACTGGTCATCTTCTCTGTGGATGTTGAGAAACTGCAAATCTTTGTCCTTATCAGTTCCTTCTTCCATTCTTCCTTGTCCTGCTGCATCTGCCTAATTTCTTTCTTGTAACAAAAAACCCTGTTGCAGAGAAAACTCCTTAAAACTGACTAATCCACCAGCAAAGAATACCACCAGTGTTTTCTTTTCACCAGCTGTTGTTTCTGTGTCCAACCTCTCAGTTTCATTCTGTTGTAATATTCTCTCAACATGTCACTCCTTGATCTTCCTCGCCTTCCTTTTGCTCTTCCTGGTTCATCAAATCTACCAGTACTCATGTTTCCACTATTCCAATTTCTAACTCTGTAACGGTTATTTCACCTCCTTCTCCTTCCTTCCATAGGATTTCTCCTGCTCTTTTCTCAATCTCTGCTGCACTCTCCTATATTTTGGAATTCCTGGATCTGCAGTAGCAGCTCTCATCACCACCAAGTGGCTGCAGAGTGTACTTCACTTCTTCTCCTCCAAAGAGTAGAAGAAGTCCATCGGTGCCCAGTCAGTATGAATGCCACCTCAGGTCTTCCCCGAAAAGAGGCCATTGTCCTAGAAGTAATAACATCATCAACAAAGCATAAATAAATAAATACATGCATGCATAAATTAAAATTGACAGAATAGGGATAACTTCAAAAATACATACCTGAAAACGGTACTCCACTTATGTCCAGAAGAATACACTAACCATGTCAAGGCTTTAAGGACCAGAAGCTAAAAAACTCAGTTTACCATCCCCAGGCAGATGAGTCAGTGGACCCTGTTGAGAAACATTACTGAAGAAGAAGGTGAGAACTGGGACCAATTAATATCATACCTCTTATTTGCCTTTATAGAAGTAGCACAAGTGTGGACAGGGTTCAGTCCTTTCTAGCTAATATATGGCAAGTACCCCACCCACCAGCACACACACACACACACACACACACACACACACACACACACACACACACACACACACACACACACACACACACACACACACACACACACACACACACAAACTCTTCATATAACAACAAACCTGAGGAAAAGAGAAAAGACCTTTTAGAAGTGTTATAAGCCACAATACCAACTTACAAGTCGGACTAGCTGAGGGGGTGCCTGTCATTCTGATACACATTAAAAGAGCAATGGATGCATAACAGGAGTTCATAGACCAGGGAAATGAAAGCTGGATATCAGATGTTAGTTTTCGACTAAGTGGCTGTGTCCATTTGAAACTGTGGAAAAATTAAATGATGTGAAATAGGATTAGAAAAACTGGTAAGAGAAGAACAGAACATAACAGATACACCACATCAATGTTCTGAAATCATGGAAACAAATGCAGAACTCTGTAGTTAGCCTAGTAGGAACTGGAAGAGAAAGAAAACTGACCTCTGTGCTTACAATACAGGTAACTAGCATACTGTGTTAATCATAGAAATGACATAAAGGAAATATTTTGAGGAATATCTAGCAGAGCAAATCTGATTTATCATTATACTGAGAACATTCTAGGTGAAAAAGGCTAAGTTAAAACTTTACAGAATGCTAGTGCCGCAGAAAAAGTCCATGTAAGAGTCGGTACAAAACATGCTTATGACTGGGGTGACACAGGAGTGTAAAAGCAAGCGAACAGTCCTGTAGTGTTAGTCCTGATGTCTGATGGACAACCAGGTTCTATAATGATTTTATGAAGCTGTACAGCATTTCAAATGTCGACATCTACCCAACAGCTTGGTTAAATAACCTTGTACAAAGTATGGTAAAGGCATGATTCATGAATATATTTGGTCTGACAAAAGGGTACTGGCAAATCCCTCAGACAGTTGGAATCAGGAAAAGAGAGCCTTTTTAAACTTAGAGTGAATGTCCAGTATACTGTCCTTCCCTTCCCAGCATGGTAGCCATGAAAACTTTCAAAGAATAATGGCCAGAATGCTAACTGTTACCTACATGATACAATAATGCACTTTCAGGACTGGGATTCTTAGCTGAGGAGTAGGGAGAGTTTTGTGCCTGTAACAGTTGTTATTGGAACTGTGTTATAAAAGACAAGAGACAACTTGAAAAACTCAAGGGAGTATTGAAATATTCTATGGAAGAATCCAATAATGTGGAAGCTGTCTGAATTTAATTTGGGGCAAAACTTAACCTAGTAAATAAGTTGAATAGCTAGTGTGTTATTTTGTTTCATGCCCAGAAGAAGAAGCTTTCTGTTTCAATAAAATAAGTACCTCTGCTGCCTTCTTTTGGTACCATGATATCCCAGCACACACACACACACACACACACACACACACACACACACACACACACACACACACACACACACTCACTCATCCAGATTAATGTTTTTGAAATTTTTCTTAAAGTTCTAATACTATGATTTTCTGAGAAGAAAGCACAGCTACCCAGTGAAAGTTGTAGAAGAAATTAAGAAAACCAAGATAAAATTATAAATTAAGCACGTTGGCCTATGTCTGCCAGACTTGTACAGCCTTCTCCATTCTTTTTTTTTTTTGTGATATTACTCAGTTACTAAATCTAGGAGTATTGTGCTACATAAAGAATGTTGTGATTCTGGATGGGAAACATTACAGCTGCAGTCCATATAGTATAATGCACCATTTATCTAGGTGTAAATCTTTAATGCAATAGTCCATGGCACAGGTGTAGGTACTGATGGGATTTAATCTCAATCTGCAATATTTGGTACTGAGGGAACAGTGTGAGGGACCAACTGCTCTGGTTATATGGAGTAAATCACATTAAGACATCTTCTGTGCTATAGGATGGATTCCAAACTTCAGCATCGAACAATATGCTGCCTTGAAATTGTGGACAGTCCAAATAGTGAGCAGACAAAAGTTGGATTAGTGGTGATGTATGATAACAAATCTGTGTGCTAAAATCCAGCAACATAGTTATGATAGCACCAGGTTCCAGAATGCATAAGAATAGATGAGCTAAATAGAGATGGAAGCATAGCTTACTGTATCATGTGGAAGTTGTCTGCTATGTTATTTATGAAAATCCTTGCTGTTGCCATATAGATGAGAACATGTTAATACACCATTGTCCAACCAGTATAAACCTCTTAAAAATATTAAAGTTCACAATAAGGTACCTGCACCTCAAAATCTAGTTCCCACTGCACAACATAACTATAAATGTATCCTCATCAGTTTGTTCACACTATAATCCAGCACTACAGACGTTCATCTGCCATTATGGATGTTTACATAAAATAGGTATGGAATTGGTGACTACTCAAAACTATGTTCAGACATGAAGAGTAGCAGTATCCCAGTATAGTAGCCTGAGTATTATGCTGTAGTGTCCTCACACTACTACCTGAAACACTTATATGTGTCATGTGGTAGAGTATCTGCTGAGATTGTCATCCACACAAGCTTTGGAAGCACATAGTGTTCACAGACATTTGATGAACCCATGTCAGCCACGTGTTTTCTCATGACCACTTACTCACTTACTCCATATGAATGACATCTCTGCTACAGGGATGTGCATGCTCCACCATAGCCACTAGTGTTGCAGGTCTCCATACATTGTGGCTTGTTCACACACAGCCATGTTGTTGGATTTTGTCTAAGTAATAACATCAAAAAGTGATTATCATGTCTTGGGATCATTCGCACATTATATAAAAGAATGTTCCACTGTCTCCAGCTTTCCTTTGTTCACTGTCCACTGCTAAAGAACCTAACAAATAAATTCCAGAATTAACATGCAGTGCAAACATGGAGCTAAAACTGCATGCTCCATTATGGAACTATATTGTCCGTGCCTTATAGACTGCGAACAACAATCTGTATGGGAATGTTAATGCTGCTCAGCTGTGAACTCTTTAATGTGAGAACGGAGTAGTTTAGTAAACGTTTACGTCACTTATGTTATGCATGTTGTGAGATGCCAGTCTTACTGTTGTAGTTCAGTCTTTAATCCTAAAAATATAAAAAATGAACAAGCACAAGAATCTGTCTAGTTATATTTATTTATTTATTCCAGTTTGATGACCGGGGAGGTCCACTGGGCCTGAGGAGCCCATTTTCAGTGGAGGCCCGGGGAGAAAAGCTCCACAATACAAAGTTTAATTGCATGATTAATTACAAAGAAAATTACATGATTAATTACAAAGAAAATTTCATGATTAATTACAAAGAAAATTTCATGATTAGTTGCAAAGAAAGTTAGGATTACAAACAACATGTAGCATTCTAAAGAAAAAGAGAAATAAAATATTTACAATTTAGTTCACAGGACTTAGGGAGGTTACTTTAGTGGTGGCTCGGGGAGAAAAGCTAGACATTAAAGTTTAATTACAGAATACTTTCAGTGAAGGCACGGGGAGAAAGCTCCACAATACAAAGTTGTATTACATGATTAATAACAAAGGAAGTTAGGGATTGCAAGCAACAAGTAGCATTCAAAGGAGTGAGAAAATAAATAAACAGTTTAGCTTCAGGAGTGAAAACAGGCATATAGAATCGTGGCTAGCTTTTGCAGTTTGTTTACATATATAATCATTAATTTAAAGTGAGGTTAGGGAGGTAAGAAGGTTAGCCTGGGGTAAAGGGAGGGGAGAGCTGGAGAGGAATGGGTGGAAGAGTACAGTTGCATTTCCTGTTTAGATAGAGGTAAGAATGAAGTTGAGTTTTGAAGTTATTAAGGTTGTCACAGGTCCTCAGTGTGGAGGGCAGAGCATTCCATTTTTTAACTAGGGAATAAGATAGCAGAAGCTGCCCAGCAGGGCGCTTGGGTTTATGGATGGTGATCAAGTTTTGGTGGGTAGATCTAAGGGGTCTGAGGGGGTTATAAGGTTGCAGAATATTGGATTGTGCCTTACACTTAGTAGGTTGGAACAGTAATTTGTGTGCTGTGGTGATTTGGTGAAGGTTAAGTAGATTGGGGAGTTCAAGCCAGTTTAAAGAGTGTAGGGAAGTGCAGTGGTGAGAGGAGGATTTGGCATTTGTGGCGAATCTGGCGATTTTATTGTAACATACTTCCAGTTTGGAGGTGAGTGTGGAAGACAAATTAGTGAGCAGAGGAGCACCATACAGTACAGAGGGGAGTAGGTAGGTAGTGGCGAGAGTTAGTCTGGTGGAAGGAGAGAGGAAGTGATTGTTTCTGTAAAGTAGGCCTAGTTTTATGTGGGTTTTCTTGATATTTAGCTGGATGTGATTTTTAAATTTTAGGTGTTCATCAATGGTTACACCAAGAAGTTTGTCTGAGGGTACGACCTCGATAATGGAGTTGTTAAGAATGGTGATTTGGAGTAAGTTTTTGTCAATAGGGAAGGAGTTTGAGGGAGAGAATAGAAGGATCTTTGTTTTGTTGGCATTTAGTAAGAGGTGATTTTGGAGCATCCAATTTTCGTTGGTGGAGAAAGCAGTTTGAGTTAGAAATTGGAGATCTTTTAGGTTATAGGCATGACAGATCAGAGTGGAATCATCAGCGTATTGCACAATTTTGGTGTTAGTTATGGCTTTGTGGAAGTTGTTAATGAAGATATTGAAAAGTAATGGGCCAAGGATTGAATCTTGGGGTACTCCAGTGGGGGTTGGGAGGAAAGTGGAGGTGGCCTGGCCCCATTTCATGGCTTGGGATCTATCAGAAAGATAGCTGGAGAACCAGGTAAGAGTTTTATTGGAGATGTTGAGGTTAGACAGATGATTTAGTAGGTGACTATGGGAGATGGCATCGAAGGCTTTAGATAAGTCTAGCAGAACAGAGGATACGATATTACCGCAGTCACAAGCAGAATTGACAGAATGTAAGAAGGAGAGAAGGGCGGAGTTGGTACTGTGTCCAGGACGGAAGCCATGTTGGGTAGGGGAGAGAAGTTGGTGTTTGGTAAGGAATGGCAGGAGCTGTAAGTGGATACATTTTTCAAGAAATTTGGAGATTGGGGAGAGGATGACTATGGGGTGGAAATTGGAGGTGTTAAAATTTTTGCCACCCTTGTGACGTGGAAGTATAAAAGCAGAATGCCATAGTTTGGGTACATAGGATTCAAGTAGTGATCTATTGATCAGGATGGTGATAGGAAGAGCAATACTGTCAGAGGCTATTTTAGGAAGGAGGAGGGAATGTTGTCAGGGGCATTGGAGCAAGGTTTGAGTTTAGTGAGAAGTCTCATTATTAGTCTGGTGGAGATGGGTTTGAGTTCAAAAGTGGGGGGGGGAGGATTGAGCAGTAGGAGGTGGAGGGTTATTGTTGGTAAAGGTCATGGTTAGCTCAGCAATAGAAGAGGTAAAGAAGGTATTGAACATTATTGCAATTTCAAGGTCAGATTTGCTGGAGTCTGGGCAAGGGTTATTTTTTGTACCAGGTTTAAGGAGAGAATTAATAGAGTTCCAGAACTGTTTGGGGTTTTTTGTGTGATTTGCTTGTAGTTTGATGTAGTAAGACTTTTTGTCTTTAATAACTTGTTTTTTGGCTTGGTTTCTCAACTGTTTGTATTTAAGTAAGATTTCTGGTTGTTTATGTTGGAGGTAAGCTTTCCAGGTTTTATCTCTTAGTAGCATAATTTTTTTGGTGTCTTTGGTGAGCCATGGCGTGGCATTTGCTTTAACTCTTTTTGTTCTTATTGGTGCTAGGGAGTTAAGGACAGTTATGAAAGTAGAGTTGAAGTAGTTAACGGCTGCATCTAAAGGAAGAGTTTTTAAGGGGTTCCAGTTAGTTAGCTTAAGGGAGTCAGAGAAAGTAGTAGGTTTAAAGTTAGAGAGGTTGCAGGTTTGAATGTAGTGGTTGGAGTGTGGGGAAATGGGTGTAGCCCGATGGATGAAGGCAGGAAGGTGGTCTCCTAATGGGTCAGGAATGACACCAGATTTTAGGACTTTGTTAGGGTGGGATACTAGCATCCAGTCTAGTATAGAGCCTTAGGTTTATTTGTGTTAGGTCTAGAAATAGAGTTTGTAAGTTGAGTAAAGTTAAATAGATTGATTTATACAGTGGGATTATGGTGAATAATTTTGTTCCAGTCTATATTTACATCTCCCATGATGTAGGTTTCTAGCTTAATGTTGGAGGAGGTCCAGGAGAGGATGTCTTCCAAGATGCTAGTATCGTTACCAGGGGGAATATAAAGGGACATGATACAGATGCTCTTATGGTTGTTCAGTTTTAGTAGGCCAGTTACAAGTTCAGCATTACTAAAAGAAGGAATGGGGTTACGATATGGAGTAATGGACAAGTGATTGGAGTAGATGAGGGCTACACCACCACCTCTTCGATTTTGGAGGTCAGAAAGGAGAGATAGAAATCCAGGGGGAAGGAATTCAGAGTCGCTTATATGAGGTTTTAGCCAGGTTTCGGAGATGACTACAATGTCAGGAGAATTGTGATTGAGCCAGGCATGAAAGTGGGTTAATTTATTATTCACGCTTTGGACTTTGATGATGAGGAATTTGAGGTATTTATTGGTGGATTTGTTGTAGTTGTTAGGGGGTGTTTGTAGGAGAGAAGTTAGGTCCTGGATTGGGATGAATGTCACCGGCTAAGCAAAGGTGCATGAGAAGGGGAATACGTTTATATGGTTTACAATTAGATAAAGATGGCCAGTAGAGAATAGGTTTAGGTTTGCAGTATTTAGTTGAGTTAGAGAAAAGTTTTCCTTTTAAGAGATGGATAGGAAGGGAGGGAATTAAGGAGGCTGAGATTTTGTTGTAATGGGCTGAGTGGGAGGGGATGGAAGGTAGTGGAGATGGGTGTAGATGGATATTGGTGTAGGAGGTGACATGGTAAAGAGGTAGTAGAAGAAGGAAGAGGATAGCTGTTGAGGTGAGGATGTGAGGAGGAGGAGTGAACATGGTAGATGAAGCCTATTAGAAGTGAAGTAAAGGGGAGGGAGATATGAAAGTTACGTGGGAGGGGGAGTGGTAGTGAAGGATAGGTTGGTTGGGTTGGTTTAGTTCCATCCTCACCACAATGAGTGTTGATGAAAAAAATAAAAAAAACAAAGAAACTAGTGGTCTTAAACTTTGCTGATGAGCTCAGTCACAATAATTTCCAAAAATCATAAAACCCAGGTAGTATTCCAAAGCAACAAGTCTTTATTCATCACAGACAAGTGATCCTCAGCAACAAAAAATCAGAAATATTTTAAAAATGTTAGAAATATTAGCTTTTATATACATAAAAGTAGGTGTGGAAAATGTACGTATTGTTTAATTTTAAACCAGCCTATTCAAGGCAAACAGTATAAACAGGGTCATAAAGGTACATTTTAGAACAACAAATACTCACTCCACACATTACTATTGGTTATAGTAAACTGAATTCTAGTTAAGGAAAACACTACCTATTTGCAATCCCCATTCCAAAATCAGGTAATAAAAAAAGCATAAAATACAAATAAAAAGACTTTTGACTAAAATTGCGTTTGACTGCCTAATGCAATAAAGCCTTCATCAGGTCTATGACAAGAAGTAAAATCAAGAAAAAACACATAGCTATCTAACCATAAACATACTCAAACTAGAAGACTATAAATTTAAAAATGTATCTGTTTAATATCATGTAGTAAATATCCATCCATGTGTAGTAGTGTGCAGGAAAAAAACTAAGTAATTAACAGTTCAGAAAAAATGTCAGTGCTTTGCAAAAAAAAAAAAAAAAAACTGTCATGACAATTTTCACGTTTACAGCTCCAAAACATTTTTATACAATGAAAATTAGTAGAAAAACCACACAAAAATACAGAAAACAGTGGCTGAAGTAAACTAGTAATGCATAAAAGGATGCATGTATGTGCATGAGTGTGCATGAATGTCCACCAGTATGGTAAATGGGTGAATTATACCAATAATACATGTTAATAGCGGCATGAAAAATGTGAGTTTTGAATTCACAATTTAAAGCTCTGGTGTGATGCAATAAATCTAATCAAAGTAGAAATGAGGTTAAAGTAAACAGATATACATTTACACACATTCTACACATAATAATTATTATTATTTAGTATATTTTTAGTTCTATAAATATTTCTTCAAAAAATTCCCTAAAAACCTTTACAGGGTGTGTTTTGCTTATGTAAATTCATTTCATTCTTAACAGAGAAATAATAGTTAAGTCCTGGTTTTCTGAATGCATTGAATTTCAACTGCCAGCATAAAGGCTTGTTGCTTTGGAACACTTCCGGGGTTTCATGATTTTTGGAAATTATTGTGACTGAGCTCATCAGTGAAGTTTTAAGACCACTGGATTCTTTGCTTTTTAGTCTTTAATCCTGCTGCATTGCTTAGTTGCATTGCATCATGGATACTGCAATATACTGCGTATTCTGCAGTGCACTTAACTGCCATTTAATAACTGCTGCAGCTGTAGTGGAGATCTTGACCCTCTGTCAGCCTGCTATGCATATGTGAGGGCCACTGCTACCACAATTATTGAACTGCTGGTGAGAGCACAAGGCTATGATCTTAATGTTCTAGTACCTGTCTGATAAAGAGCAAAACATAATGTTCATGCAAGAGTTCAACAATGTCTGCAGCACAGAATTATATATGTTAAATCTGTTATATATTAGAAATGAGCTTCTGCTATACTGCCTTGATATCCTGGATTATTGGGATTATATTGTGGGATAGATGGATTGGTTTAACTTTTACATTCCAAATCATCATATAATGTTTAATTTTCAAGAGTTACATTCATTTAGCATTTAGTTTGCATTCACATTAAAGGGGTGATGATTATAATGACTAACATGAAAGCGCACATGGTTTACTGTTACATGGTTTTTGTAAGCATATGTGAGGTCTTTGTCTAGTGTGTATATAGCAGGAATTTAGGAAAATGTTATGTAGTAGTTTAGGTAAAGAAAATTTAAGAGAAGTAGGTTTATTTATTGCTGGCTTTTTTTCTATCTTTACTGAGCCACACAGTGCTAACTTTTTGAACCAAATAGCTTGAGATTTAATATTTCAAGGGTTCCACTACAAATATCTGGGCACAGGTATAATGGCAAGTACACATCCAGTCCTAGCTTCATTCAGTTGAAAAATACAACAGAAAGCAATTTTTTTCCCCCCGCAGGAGGCCATCCCTCTTGAACCCACCATGGAGACAACTTCTCTCATTTACCTACTTTACTTTTATATACAAACTCTGTGGATGCACAATGGCAAAGAAAAGTAGAAACTAAAAAAACAATCCTGGAATCATTGCTGACACTGCAAAACAAGCAGTGTTGGCATTGACAGCGATTTTCCATGTGAAACCTGCGTCATACATTTATACAGTTCTAGGCAATGATCTGCATTCTTCTTAACTTTGCACTGAGCCACTACTAGGAAAGTAATTTCAACTGTTCTTATTGCGTGATTTATTTATACTAGAAAATGTTGTAAGGCAACCGGAAGCTGAGATTTTACTTAATGAACATCAGCCAGATAGTAATTAAAACAATATAATTCAGGAAGTAAACTGTGCATTATTACCAAACAATCCAAATCCCAGAAGGCAAACAGACCATTCTACTGGATGTAAATGTTATGGTAACTGTCCTGGAATATTCACAAACTAAATTAAAATTAAAAATAGAATAGCACTTTTTCTAAAAAAAATGTACTTCATAAGCAAAATGGAAGCAGAAATGAGAAACAGAAACTGTTTTAGTTGCATAAAAATATCTTATTTTCCTTTCTTCACTTCTGAAATCTCAGAAGTTAACAGATATTGATATATTTAAAGAATAATGCCTACTACAGATGTTATAAGGGAGTTAATTCTTTGAACCATTTATGGATAACTGTGATCTCAGTCTTTTCTGGTCCTGGAGTGATTATGATTTGTATGTACATCATACCATTAAAAATAAAATAAAAAAAAATAGAAAATTGTCTACAGACACTGACACACACATGCACACAAACACATGAAAGTATATATACCTATATATATCTATATATCTATCTATATCTATTTTCATATATATATATATATATATATATGTGTGTGTGTGTGTGTGTGTGTGTGTGTGTATGTGTATGGGTTGACTGAAATTTTTTGACCTTACTTGTGGTCTTCTGTTTAGCCAATGACATTTAGTCAACTAAACAGATGATCAGCTAGTTTATAGGTTTATGGGTGCATGCTAGGCTAATGGCCCTGGAGCCTTTACAAGCTGAGCCCATAGGATTACCCTGGCATCGTGCCACCCGACCTTAGCTTCCAGTGCCTGTGTCGAGTAGAGACACTGAAGTGATCCCCATGGTAAATTTTATATTCCCCATCCACTCATCAAGATTTCTCTTGAAGAGGCCCAGTGAGGTGCTCTGTTTGACATGTATGGGAAGTCTATTCCATAGCATGGGCTGTCTCTGGGTTATGAACCTGTCCCTCCAGCACGTTCTGTTGATTGTGGAAATGAGGTTGAGGTCTCTGAAGCGTGTGGTGTGGAGGGATTGGGATTTCTTTAGATGTAACATTTCTAACAGAGCTGGGTCAGACATGGCTTTGTAAGTCAAGCAGAGATTGCCTCTAAGTAAGCGATATGAGACAGAGAATAGTTGAAGTTTTTTGAGTCTGTCCATATAGAACAAGTGTTTAAGGCCTAGGATCTTCTTTGTGAGGTACTTTTGCGGCCTCTCCAGTTGTTGCAGGTATCTAGTGAGATACATGCCAAATAGGGCTTTGTACTCGATGATTGGCCTAATGAGGGAAGAGTAGAGGGAGACAATGACCTCTTTCTTCCTGGATGCAAAACCCTTAGTAATGTGATGTGCCACATAGAAGGACTTTCTGACCACAGTGGCAGTGTGGTGGTCAAAAGAGAGGTTGCTGTCAACCTGTGTTCGCAGATCTCTTATAAAACCTTCTGTGTTCAGTGGAATACCATTTATGTGGTAGTTCATGGGAAGTGGGTTTTTCCCAAATGGGATAATGACACATGTTTTGGCATTGAGCTTAAGGCTATGGTTCTGACACCAGTCGTTGGTCTCAGTGAAGCCCTTCTGTAGGATGTCAACATCACTTGGAGAGTTAATAATGGCTCCCAACTTGCAATTGTCTATGAACTTTGTCAGATAGAGTCCCTTTTTGCTGGTCTGGACTTCTGAGAACTAGATACCAAACATGAGGGGATCCAAGACCAATCCCTGTGGGACTCCACTGATGACTGGTAGGCAGTCTGACTTGCAGTCAGCTACTTTCACACTGTGGGTTCTATGTGTGAGCCAGTTTGCACCCCATTTAGTGATATAGGGGTTGATGCCTAGCTTAGTGAGTTTTTCTATGATTCCTGAGTGGGGAATTGTATCAAAGGCCTTGGTTAGATCAAGATAGGCTGTATGAACCACCTTGCCTTCATCCACAGTGCTGGTGACTGACTCTATCCTTCACAAAATCAAACTGTGTGGGATCCAGAGTTTGCAGATTCCCTATATCCTTGCTTATTAGGTCCATGATGATGCGTTCCATAGCTTTGTATATCAGACTTGTCAGGCTAATGGGGCGATAGTTCCCAGAGTCTGTAGTCACTCCTCCTTTGTGGAGAGGGATGACTATAGCAGTGCACCATTCGGTAGGGACAAAGCCTGAAGTGAGGCTGTGATTGAACAGGGCACACATGTGAGGTACCAGTTCACTTTGTAGTTCATGTAGAACACAGCCAGGGATATTGTCAGGTCCCAGGGAAGCTGTATTATTGGCCTTGGACAGTGCTGTTTTAACCTGTGTAGCAGTAATACTGGGTGACTGGCAATCTACTGGTATTGTGATTGATCCTTTGGGGGGGAGGGGTAAAGTTGGCACTGAATCTGTCTGCCAGTATATTGGCAATATCTGTTGTCTAGGAGATATAGGAGATACCATTGTGCAGTAGCTCAGATCAAATCTGGGTATTTCCATGGGGGTTCTTTACATAACTATAGAAGGCCTTGTGGTTGTCTTTACTATATGCTGCAATTCTGTTTTTACAGCTAGCTTTAGAGGATTTGATGAGGGATCTCAACTTTTTGTTGAGGCTGATAAGGAAGTTTTTCCAGTCTTGGAACTTCATCTTATTCCACATCAGTTTTCTCCTTCTGTTGTAGAGTTTGTTTATGGCAGAGGACCACCAGATTGGCTTCCTTTTTTGGGAGGAGAGTGCCTTGGTTCTATTGGGTATGGTGAGATCCATGCATTTGTGTACGTCTTCGTACAGTGCATTGGTTTATGATTCGGCGGTCATGCAACTATTGTCCATTTGCATAGGTGCCGTGAAGTTAGCCACCTCTGTCCTTAGGAGCCCAAAGTTAGCTTTGGAGTAGTTTTTCATGCTGGTTACCTTTGCGGGGGGGGGGTGTGGATTTCCAAGGTGATTAGTTTGTGGTCGGATCTAACCAGGGAGGAGCTGAATACTGGTGTAGAGCAATGGTTGCCCATGTTAGTAATGACCAGGTCAAGAATGCTGCTACCTCTAGTGGGGGTAAAAACAAGCTGGTTCAGGGCATTGGAATTAATGAATTCCAAGAAATATTGGGCAAATGTATTGGTACATGAGTAGTTTTCCCAGTTAATGGAGGGGTAGGTGAAGTCACCCAGTATGAGAGTGTTAGGCTGGACCCTAATATTCTCCAGGGTGTTTAGGAATATGGAGTGGGTGTCTTGGGACATGGTTGGGGACCTATAACAGGCTGTGACCTGAATCGGTGACTTATCCAATGTTAGCTGCACCTGAAGTATCTCTGATGCATTATGTTGGGCTGCTAGTCTGGAGGTATGCGCATCCTTTATATATATGGGAACACCACTGCCTTTGGAGCATCAGCCCAAGTTCTGGGGCCAAAAGGTGTGGAATGAGTTATAACCTGGTAGTGCAGGGGTGCTTTCTGCTGCCTTGAACCATGTCTCTGTTACAGCACAAATGTTGATGTTCTCCATTTTAAGGAGTGCTTCGAGTGAGTGCATTTTGAGATTTAGACTTCTAGCGTTAAGCAGCATAGCTGTTATGGTGGTAATTTTGTCTTTGGAACACTGCCTAAAAAAGGCACTATAGGAGCGGCAAGAGCCTTGACCAGTATCCAGAAGCCCAGGGGTGACTGATGCAGGCCATCTCTGGCAAAGCATTGAGGTCTGTCAATCATGTCATCTCAGGCAGACAGATACTGGATCCCCTTAGAATGACACCAGAAATTTAGCCAATTGTTGAAATTAAAAATTTTCTGCTTGTACTGTGATATCATTCCAGGTGATGGTAGGATGCTAGGTCATACCCACCTGGGTTACATAATCCAAGAGCTCCTCCATGTCTCTTTTCATGTAGTCCAAGGAGGCACATCTCAGGTCATTCACACCCACATGTATAATGAAAGAGTCATATTTGTACCTGTTGTTGAGGGACCTGAGTGTGTGCATTATGTAGCAGATCCTGGCACCTGACAGGCAGCTGACTGTTACTTTCTCCTTATTCAACCATCAGTGTGTCTCAGTATCACATCGGCTATGACTAGTGTGCTAGGCATGCTGTTTTGCCTTAGGGCTTTGGTTGAGTAGAACACTGTTTAGGAGAGTTATGTGTCCCTGCTGTTTGGGTAGATTTTTATTGAGAGCCTCTGTGAAGGTGGGTGTGTAGTTTGTGTTTTTATGTGAAGGCAGTGCTAGTGTATGTTCTGGAGGGCTATCTGTTCCATGTGGTGTGGAGCAATTGTTGACCTTCTCCTCCTGACCAGCTATTTCAGTCTTCGTTGGAGAATGCGTGGCTTCCAATTTGGATATATAAATTAATCTCTCACAAGTCTGAGTGTTGGGAGGTAAGAGGAGATGGTTGTCGGTGTACATGAGGCAGTTGCTACATTGCCTCAGGATGCCCAAATTCACCAGGTTAATAGGAGAAAACACAGGAAACTGACCTTTAGACATGCCTGGAGGGGTGAGCATTAATAATAAGTACTGGAGCTGTTTCCTTGCAGAACATTTAGTGCTGGTAGCACTTTTGTGTGTTACAATAATTGCTGCAAGAAGTTTGGTATGGTAAAGTGCTAGACTAATAAGCTAGTAAAAGTGTGAGAGAGTAGAGAACTAGCAGATATAAGAGAAATCTGTATCTGGACTAGACTAATTACAGGAAAGGTGGGAAAAGTGCAAACGCGAGCTTTTAGACCAGAAAGTTGAAGGGGATGAAAAAAACTGCTAAAACAGTGAATAAACTACAATCTCTTGTAGTAGATAGGCTATCTAGTGCTTACCACACCCACTGATAAGCTAGAAGGCTTGATTCAACACAGAAAGGCTTGGTGGGCTCAGAAGCTTACAAACAGTCCTGGATACTGCAAATCTGTATCTGGACTAGACTGGTTACAGGAAAGGCGGGAAAAGCGCAAAAGCGAGCTTTTAGACCAGAAAGTTGAAGGAGGTGGAAAAAACTGCCAAAACAGAGAATAAACTACAGTTTATGGGACAGAAACTGCTCCAATTGTGGTAGATAGGCTACCTAGAGCTTACCACTCCCACTGACAAGCTAGAAGGCTTCTCTCTGACACAGAGAGGCTTGGGGGCTCAGAAGCTTACAGTCTTGAATAGAGCAAATCTGTATCTGGACTAGACTAGTTATAGGAAAAGTGGGAAACAAGTGCAAATCTGGGCTTTAGGTTCATAGGTTCATAGGTGAGTACTAGGCTATCTGCCAGAAGGCATTTATAAGCCTAGCCAGAATGTGTTGGCTTTCACCACCCCCTTAGATTAGTTCCATGTGCCTCTGTCGAGCAGATCCACTGAAGTGATCCCCGAGGTAAACTTTCTTGTTTCCCATCCACTCGTCAAGGTTTCTTTTGAAGAGTGTTAGCAAGGAGCTCTGCCTAATGTAGATTGGGATCTTGTTCCAAAGCATGGAAAGTCTCTGGGCAGGAATCTATCCCTCCAGCATGTCCTATTTATTGTTGTGGTGAGGTTTAGCTCCATAGAGCATGTGGCTTGAGGGGATAAGGTTTTCTTTAGGTGGAACATGTCCATCAATTCTGGGTTGGACATGGTCTTGTATGTCAGGCAGCGATCACCTCTGAGTAGGCGGTATGCAACTGAGTACAACTGGAGTTTCTTCAGTCGAGCTGCATAGGGCATCTGTTTGAGGCCATTGATCCTCTTGGTGAGGTACATCTGTGGTCTTTCCAGCTGTTGCAGGTGTCTTGTAAGGTACATCCCACATGGGGCATTGTACTCTAAGATGGGTCTTATGATTGATGAGTAGTGGGGCGCAATGACCTCTTTTCATCTGGATGCGAACCCTTTTGTGATTAGGTGGGCCACGTAGAAGGACTTTCTAACCACTTTGGCAATGTGATTATCAACGGTGAGATTACTATCTACTTGGGTCCCCAGATCCCTTATTACATCTTTCGTATTTAGGGGACTACCACCTATGTGGTAGTTTGTGGGTACTTTGTTTTTTTTCCAAAGGGGATGACTATGCACTTTTTGGTATTTAGCTTGAGGCCATGATTTTGACACCAGATATCCATCTCAGTGAGACCCTTTTGGAGGATGTCTTTGTCAGCCGGAGAGTCAATTATAGCCCTCAGTTTGCAGTCATCTGCATACATGGTCAGCCATAGTCCTGCTGTGCTTGCCTGTACCTCTGAGAAGTATATGCCGAACAGGAGAGGTCCTAGGACTGAGCCCTGGGGAATGCCACTTGTAACTAGTTTAGAGTCGAACCTAGCTCCCGCAACTCTCACCATGTGTGTTCTGTCTGTGAGCCAGTTGGCAACCCATCTTGTGACACAGGGGTTTATGTTCCGGCTGGTGAGCTTGTCTAAAATACCAGAATGGGGAATGGTGTTGAAGGCCTTAGCGAGGTCAAGGTAGGCAGTATGTACCACCTTTCCCTCGTCTATAGCCTTGGTAACTGTCTCAAAGAATTTCACCAGGTTTAGGAGGCATGATCTGCCCTTAAAGCCAAATTGGGTAGGGTCCAGTGTTTGGAGGTTCCCAATGTCTCTGTTAATGAGTTCCATGATGATGCACTCCATAGCCTTGCAGACCAAGCTAGTCAGGCTTATAGGGCGATAGTTCCTGGGGTATGTTGTGTCTCCACCTTTGTGAAGCGGAATAACCATTGCTGTGCACCACTCTATGGGTATGTAGCCTGTGGAGAGGTTGAGTTTGAACAGCGTGTTTAGATGAGGGGTTAGTTCGTCTTTGAGCTCATGTAGGACGCAGCCTGGGACACCGTCTGGTCCCATTGATGCTGTGCTTTTTGGCTTTGGAGAGGGCTGTTTTAACCTGAGTGTCTGTGATTTCAGGGAGTCTACATTCTTCTGGTATGGTTATGGGCCCTTTTGGGGGTGAGAGGGGGGTGAAGTTTGCGCTGAACCTGTCTGCCAGGATGTTGGCTATATTGGTCGGTTCAGTGTATTTTGTGCCATTCTGCACTAACTCTGAGAAGATCTGAGCATTGCCACTTAGATTCTTGACATAGCTAAAGAACGCCATGTGGTTATCTTTGGAGTCCTTGGCAATTTTTCTTTCAAAGCTCGCCTTGGATGATTTTATGAGGGATCGTAGTTTCATGCTGATACTGATCAGGGATGTCTTGCCTTCTTGGGATTTTACTCTTTTCTGTACTAGTTTCCTCCTTCTATTATATAGCTTGTTTATGGCAGGAGTCCACCAGACTGGTTTCCTTTTCATGGAAGAGTGAGTCTTGGTTTTGCTTGGGATGGTGCGATCCATGCATTCTTGTAGCTGCCTGTAGAATGCATTAGTAAAGGATTTTGCAGATTGGACAGTGTTATCCTTCACCATGGGGGCTTTGAAACTTTCCACCTCGGTCTTAAGTAATGTGAAGTTTGCTTCTGAAAAGTTTTTCATGGTGGCTTTCTTGTCCGGGGTGGGGGTGGAATATGGATATCCAAAGTGATTTGTTTATAGTCAGATCTATCCAGGGAGGGGTTGACCTCTGGTGTGGAACACCGGTCGCCTGTGTTGGTGATGACCAGGTCCAATATGTTGTCACCTCTGGTAGGAGTGTTGACCAGTTGAACCAGGGTGTTTGAGTTTATAAATTCTAAGAAAAGTTGGGCAAGGGAGTTAGTACTTGAGTAGTTCTCCCAGTTAATGTTTGAGCAATTGAAATCACCCAATATTAGGGTGTTTGGTAGGACCTTTATGTTTCCCAGTGTTTCCAGAAATGCGGAATGAGAGTCCTGGGACATGATGGGTGATCTGTAGCAAGCTACAATTTGAATTGCAGTTTTGCCCATTGTTAGTTGCATGTGGATGATCCCTGAAGCATCGTGCTGTGCCACTAACCTGGAGGTGTGGGTATCCTTGATGAATATGGATACGCCCCTGCCTTTTGTATTCCAGTTTGGGTTCTGTGGCCAAAATGTATGGTATGAGTTGTACCCTGGTAGTGCTGATGTGCTCTCTGGAGCCTTAAACCAGGTTTCTGTTACTGCACATATATCGATTTTCTCCATACTGAGGAGTGCCTCGATTGCATGCATTTTGACGTTTAGACTTCTGGCATTGAGTAGCATTACCCTCGGTTTTTGTTACTTGTTAGCTTCTGAGACCCCCAAGGGGAAAGCTCCCACTTTTAAACCAGAAAGTTGAAGGAGATGGAAAAAAGTGCTCAAACGGCTAATGCACTACAGTTTCTGGGCCAGAAACCACTCCTCTTGTGATAGATAGACTACCTAGTGCTTACCACTTCCACTGATAAGCTAGAAGGATTCACTCAACACAGAAAGGCTTGGGGGGCTCAGAAGCATACAAACAGTCCTGGATACTGCAAATCTGTATCGGGACTAGACTAGTTATAGGAAAGGCATGAAAAGCACAAATGCAAGCTTTTATACAAGAAATTTGAAGGAGATGGAAAAAACTGCCCAAACAGCAAGTGAACTACAATTTATTAGCCAGAAACTTCTCCTCTTGTGATAGGCTATCTAGTGCTTACCACTCCCACTAATAAGCTCAAATGATTCCCTCTAACACAGAGAGGCTTGGGGGCTCAGAAGCTTACAAACAGTCTTGGATAGAGCAAATATGTATCTGGACTAGACTAGTTATAGGAAAGGTGGGAAACAAGTGCAAATGTGGCCTTTTAAACCAGAAAGTTGAACGAGATGGAAAAAAAGTACTCGAACGGCCAATAAACTACAATTTCTGGGCCAGGAAACACTCCTCCTGTGGTAGATAGTCTACCTAGTGCTTAACCCTCCCACTGATAAGCTAGAAGGCTTCACTCAACACAGAAAGGCTTGGGGAGGGGGGGCTCAAAAGCTTTTGTGCAGTCCTGGATACAGCAAATCTGTATCTGGTCTAGACTAATTACAGAAAAGGTGGGAAAAGTGGAAACATGAGCTTTTAGACTAGAAAGTTGAAGGGGGTTGAAAAAATTGCTCAAACAGCCAATAAACTACAATTTCTGGGCCAGAAACAACTCCTCTTGTGGTAGATAGGCTACCTAGTGTTTACCACTCCCACTAACAAGCTAGAAGGCTTCCCTCTGACACAGAGAGGCTTGGAGGCTCAGAAGCTTACAAACAGTCTTGGATAGAGCAAATCTGTATCTGGACTAGACTTGTTATAGGAAAGGTGGGAAACAAGTGCAAATGCAGGCTTTTAAACCAGAAAGTTGAAAAGATGGAAAAAAGTGCTCAAACTAGTAATAAACTGCAATTACTGTGCCAGAAACCACTCCTCTTGTATTAGAAAAGCTCCCTAGTGTTAACCACTCCCACTGATAAGCTAGAAGTCTTTCCTCCAACACAGAAAGGCTTTGGGGGCTCAGAAGCTGTCATACAGTCCTGGATATAGCAAATCTATATCTGGACTAGAGTAGTTACAGGAAAGGCAGGAAAAGTGCAAATGTGGGCTTTTAGACCAGAAAGTTGAAAGAGATGGAAATAAAAAACTGCTCAAATGGCCAATAAACTACACAATTCATGGGATAAGGAAATATCCCTTTTCATGAGATTATGTTATCTCGGAGTTAGTATATATAATTAGAAAGTGGTATGCCCCCCACTCGCTAAAACAATGTTTTAATATAATTTTTTTTTATTTGAAGTTTTGCATGTGCTAAGACTGTTGATTGGTGCATGCCTAGTACAGTGATGAAGTCTGCAAAGTCAACATGTTGTCAGCTTTGTAAACATGATATTAGGGTGTTTTGTTCATTTTCAGCAGTACATATGCGCGCTCGCACATACACATGCACACACACACACACACATACATTTTATATATATACACACATACACACACACACACATATATATATGGATCTACTTTCATTGAACGAAGGTATGATCCACCGAATTTAAGTTGCCTGACCTTAATCCACCAAAACTCCACTTAAACGAACCAATGGACTGCTGAATTCCTTTCACAGGGAAAGGAACCTCTTGACAACCATGAAAACCAAACCAAAAGGAAAACAACTAAGCCCACCCAAATGCGAGGCTTCACTTCCTGCACCCCCTGTACTTAAATATACCAACTCCAAGATTGCACTACATGGGGAGAGGACACAGTTCACCATGGTGTTCAAGAAGTTCCTTTTCCTGTGAAAGGAATTCGGCAGTCCGTTGGTTCATTTAAATGGAGTTTCGGTGGATTAAGGTCAGGTAAGTTAAATTTGTTGAATTGTACTTTATTTCAATGAAAGTAGAACTATATATATATATATATATATATATATATATATATATATATATAAAGAGAGATGTATATATATATATATATATATATATATATATATATATATTTATATAAGTATATATATATATATATATATATATATATATAAAATATATATATATATATTGTGAAGACAAGTGAAGGCTGCCAACCTAGCCAGACAGAATTTTGTAGATAATTCTGTCATTTGTAAATATTAATATAAGCCACTGGCTTGTTCTCTTAAATGGAAGAAAATGGTGTTAAATGTGGAACTGCAAAAATATAACATCAGTGCACTCTGCTGTAGGAAAGCTGATAAGTCAAGCATCGTGTAATTGCTTGATCACAAAACCCAGAGCTAAGATGTCTGGATAAAGGAATTCTTGCTTTTGTTTTGAGACTAGAGTTCATTGCTAGAATTTGCATGTATAATGCCTTTTATCGCTGTATATTCCTGACTAGGTGCAAGATCGAAAGGGCTGTTACATTTTGAGCTTCTGTTAGCCCACGAAACAGAAAATAATGATGTAATCTGAAATGAGTCAGTATTACTGTGTTATCAATTTAAGGACAGAGAGACTCAGAGCCTTTTACATTTGTCTTGAGAACATCCAGCATCACCAGCACTCTGCCTATGCTTTATATGTAAGTTTATTTTAGAACTATTTTTTCTCTTAGAAATATCTATGAAATAGGAATGTTAGACAGTTGTTTTCTGTATTGATGTCAGAACTATTTTCTGCTGTATTATTTTATGTATTTTCCTGTGTCTGAACTCTTGACTAGCACTCTGCAGTAAGAAGTATTGTCTGTGTTTTTTATTATTTATTATTAAATATTTTTAAACCTTTCAACTGTGGCTGTTTTGTGTAGAGAAAATTTAAGCTCTAGTGTACAATGCATCTATATATATATATATATATGTATATATATATATATATATATATATATATATATATATATATATATATATATATATATATATGTATATAGTGATACTGTACAAAGCCATTCCAAATAAGCCTTGACTGTTCAGTTGCACTTACCATTTGGATAATAACATTGCACACTATAATTAGACACCCTTTTATAAGGACCTTTTAGTAAATGATAAATATTACTAGATGGCGGCAGTGATTTCTACCATATAGTCTAGGTAAAAGGGGCACAGCTGGAGAACCTGTGCCAGACTTTCCCAGGAGTGTCTGTGTGGTTGCATATAACTCTTATCTCAAAGTGTGTGTGTGTCAGCTACTTGGGCAGTGACATAAAGCACTGGTTGTCAGAGAGGGTGCTGGAGGTTTTAGCTTCACCACTAGGCTGAGATCTACACCATATAGCTGTGCCAGTGGGGAGTCTTATTGGGGATATGGAATTAAAGGGAGAGACCAGCCCCAGACTAACTGTGATCTCTGTGTGCTCTTAAGGGAAATTGTACTTTACTGTGTGTGTATTTGTTATCCTCCCTTACTGATGTTAGTGGTGAGGATTGAGGCTCCGTGATTGCTGGGCCAGTGCACGGGCATCACATATATATAATATATATGTGTCTGTGTGTGTGTGTGTGTGTGTGTGTGTGTGTGTGTGTGTGTGTGTGTGTGTGTGTGTGCGTGTGTGTGTGTGTGTGTGTGTGTGTGTGTGTGTGTGTGTGTGTGTGTGTGTGTGTGTGTGTGTGTGTCTGTGTGTGTGTGTGTGTGTGTGTGTGTGTGTGTGTGTGTGTGTGTGTGTTTGTGTGTGTGCGCGCGTGTGTCTGTGCAAAAAATATAGACATAAGACTACTAAAGGTAGCTGAGATACCAGTCTTAGAAAACAGTCTTTGTATTATGGCTTTCCTGAGCCCTTCTTTATATAGCTTTATTTGGATCATTAATTAAAAAAAACACATATTATTTTTTATACAGGAAATTCTCTCCCTCTGCAGTGGTGCACAACATCTGGCCCTTGGGCAATATCCAGCCCTCGTCGCAACACCATCCGGCCCCCAGAGAGTAACCAAATTTTTTTAAAAAAGTGAAAAAATGCTATGCCTTACTCCAGTCACGCAAACTTTTCAGCACGTGCTTACTTACCTAATTGACTGCAGTTGTGCACACCTCTAATTTTAGCTGCGGAAGTAATTCTACTTTGTTGTTTATAGCTTGTAGTCTGTAAATAGTAGTAACTTTCTGCAAGAGTTTGTAATAAGTCGTGACTGCAAGCCAGAATAAAGTTAAATGCAACGTTTGTGTAGTAAACATTTCTATATTAACAAGAGGAGGGTTATCCTGCCTCAACAAAACTGTTGTCCTCTATAACCATTTGATGAAAATGATGAGCATTTCTTGTTACTGAAATCTTTTGGCTCCACATTTGAATAAAACAAACAAAGGTTGGAGAAGGTACCAGACAAATGGACTGTTACCCACTGCAGTCAGTAAGTAAGAAAAATGTTCAAATAAACACTTCTGTGTTTGGCTGCACCCAAATCTCACCCTACAGAAGCATTTACAAAAAGTTCTCCTCTTTTGTTCCAATAATATTTTGCACTTCATTTTCCAGGATGGAGAGCTGCCATTAGTAAAGAAATGCTTCTCAACCAGCTGGAATATGATCTCCTCATTATGGCCACTGCATCAAAATAATCCCCCCCCACCTCTTTCTCTTTCTATATCTATTCTATACACAGCTTGTAATAACACCTGCAGATTTTCACCCTACCTCAAAAAGAGGATACTGCTGCTTCATCCTGGATAACGCTATATGGTTACCTCTGCCATTCAGAGCCACTCTGCTTGTAATAGCCCTAATCTTCAGACTCACTAACCTCAACTCATTTCCCTACTGTTGAGCAGACCACATTATATGACCACCCCTACAATCTTAGATTCCTCCATGTACATGCACCTACCCATCAGGCCAGCCAATCTATGCTTCTCACCACTGAGCATGTCTTCTCCATTCTTGGCCCCTAAGATATGGAATAGCATTGCTCCACATATAAAATAAATTGCACTCTTTTCTAAATTAAACTGTATGTGTTCCTTAACAGTGGAGACATATAACTCCACCCCAAGATTTCTTTTCTCAGCATAAGTTCTACCTGCATTAAATCTAAGTATAACTGTTAAAAAACTGTATATTCTGACTTATGTTACAGATTATACTATGAGCCCTTGTATGAGTCTTTGCTTGTTCAAAAGATATATTCTTTCTGACAAGGATGTTATTATCCAGTGACTATGTGTTACTTTTAGACCTTACTATGTGTTACTTTTAGACCTTATTGGGAATTTCATGTATCCCTTGACTGAGACTGAATGTTGTCCAATACAATCAGCACTCTATCTCTAGTTACCATATATGATTAAATAAATAAATGAATAAATAAACCTTTTCTGCAGTGTTCTAGAGCAGGTGTGATGTTCACCATAGCCACATTGCATTTTGTTTACTGTGCAATTATTCTCTCTTCTGAACACTCACTTGTGTGTGCAGACTATCTGGATAAACATTACTAGCGTTACTAAGATTTGTCTAATTTGCTTTCTTCATAGGTTTTGACCTTACTCACACTATCTGCTTTTATCAGAAAGATTGCTATACTATATGATTCAGGAAGAGAATCTGTCTGTAAACCTCTTTCATCTTCCTATTAGAGTGATTTTTTATTACACTTCGTAATGTATTATTTTTACTTTTCCCTGCATTCTTTTAACATTTGAAACTTATTGTCCTTCAGCAGTTTCAGATTTGACACAGGTGTCATAGCATTTACTCTTGCTATACCCCATATATACTGCTCTGCATAATTGATGTTTACACACACAAACACACACACGTGCACATGTGCATGCACAGACACACACACACACACACACACACACACACACACACACACACACACACACACACACACACACACACACACACTGTCTAAAATGTCTCTACCCATTTCCATTATGATTTTATTGCATACCTTACTTTATCAATGTTACCCTGTGGATGATTGTGATCTTTGCACTACATCTCTGATGACTTAATTCAACAAGAATTCTTAGGTTTGCTCCATTATATAATACAGGTCTATGCACTCTGTAGAACATATCATTTTATAAGTTAAAGCATGGGTAAGAAGTAAAATTATCTTGTCCAGCTACTTTACCTACATCTCTAACTCTATTTAATGTTGATCTTTTTAAAATGTAAGCCGTTTACCAGAAGATCAGTCCACTTTGGAGTTTCCTCAAGGTCAGCCCATTGTGAGGTAGAATGTACTATCTTCCCTGTTCCCAGCATTGGCACTGGGGACTCAGTGTTTATCTCCGTTTTTTTGTTTTCTTTTTCTAGAAAAGGCAACTCATACAAGCATTCTTTAGTGTCAGATGCTCTTTCTACCTTCTTTAGTTTTTCTTTTTCCCTTTCTTCATGGACCTGATATAGAACCATTTTTCTTTTGCTTAGAATCCATGTACTTTAACAGAGCAAGATTATCATTAAAGCTTTGCTCAAAGTTAAGTTGTCTGACAGTATATACTGCCTTATCCCTGTTTCTCTTTTAGGTTGCTTCCCTCTATTTCAGGGTGAATGGACACCATACTTTCACTTTCTCCTTCTTTCATGTGCTGCTCTCGAAAAGGGTCTGTTCGAACACATTCACCACGATTCAAGAATCTCAGCGCAAGGACAGTTTTAGCCTTGCGCCGAGCATCCTCACAACAGATGGTGCAGCAGCGCCATATGAATATGTATGAGGGCATGCCGCCGCACCCTTGATGTGCACAGGAAATGTGTGTGAGTGCAGGGGGTGGGTACAAGTGCTCTACAGAGGCATAAACATGCCCCAACAGTTGCATAACCTACTATACCTACTAGTAGAGCCCAGCTCTAATAGTAAGTCAGTAATTCAGTGTCCATGGATACAGAAATGTATGCTAAGCATACAAGAGTGTCCACAAACAGTGAAATAAAATCGAAGTAGTAAACACACAAGCAAGTAGTGGAATGTTGAGCCCTGTCCCTAGAACTTTCACAATTAGATTCCCTGTGTCCCTATTATACATTTGAATTGCTGCAATAATGAAGGTGTAAGCAAAGTGCAGCATGTCTGCACGTCGCAGCCCTCTGCCAAGCGTAGCTTACACATCAAATTCATTAAAAAAGAGAAAAACATGCAGAATCAGCGTAAATGTCAATAGTGTAGTGTTTAGAGCATCTGTCTAATGAGCAGGCATTCACGGTTCAAGCCCAACAATAGCACATATCATTTTCCATGTGGAATGAATGTTGTTTTGCTGTAAAACCAACATAAGAGTATCGCATGAGATATTTAACTAAATGTCATTCAATCAAAGTGGCACTGTCATAATGAGTAAGACACTAGCAAGCAGGTGTAAGCACAAGTAAGCAGCAGTAAACATATATAAGTGCAAGTATATATATATAAAACTGAAGAAAGAACAACTTAACAATAAAGCATCCACAAGGAATGAGAAGGGAATCAACAGCAACCCCAGTATTATATAGTGCTGTCAGCATATGTCATATCAAGCTGGGCAGGAGTGAGCAAAGCACTGCTACTCACACCACAGGCAGGATATTACCAGTGGGAGTAACATCGTTGATCTGTGAAGTCTACTTTACACACCCTGGTGGGACTACCCATAAATTGATAGACTATTTGGCCATCCGACCATTATACAAGCAAGGGCAGGTATGTTCAATAACTAAATGTTGGGTGAGCTTGAGAATATATGGGTTGGGACAACATACGTGTAGGGCCCCTAACACCGGGAGAGGGCAATGTGTGGAGGTGTGTCATGGCTGCGATAGCAACTGGATAATGGATGGTATGCATGTATGTTGAACTCGGGTGGGGTGGAGGAACTATGGGTATGAAATTATGGATCCAGGCGTGCCAGGGTTGGATGGGCTGGTTCTAACTGGACCGCCCCGTGGAGGTCAGCAAGTTCATTATAAGTATATATGCATACACACATGCAGACATCTATATGTAGAAGTACATTCTCTGTAACACATTCATTCCATTTGCAGACATAAATAACATGAATGTGCAGTTACAAACCTTGACAGTAGATAGAATAATAGGTTGTGCATAAGAGGGAAGGAATGAAACTGCTAAAACGCTGAAGTGTGTATAATGTCTGAAGTCAGTGCTGTGCTGAAAAAAGTCAAATGTGAGGACTTTCCTACACATGGAATCATTCCTGTGATCTGTCTGCTACGGCAACGCCAATTACTAAACGGGTCTATTTGTAAAAGAAATATGCCGAACACATACATAATTAGACTCTCATGTGTAACGCGTGCATTACCACATAGTCATACTTATTTATTGTAGTGTCATGTTAACGGGAGTAAGGATGTAATGAAGTATAGAGTCTAATTTTAACATAAAGACATGCGTGTCCCATGTGGGATAACCCAAAAATTGTGAATAGTGTCCTTTTGGTCGCTCATGTCACCAATGTTTGTGGACTAAAAGTTTGGGAATTCTGAGGATATGTGGAGTGAGTCAACCAATGGGATGGGTCTACAGGAGTAGGGAGTGGCCAATGTGTAGTGGTGTGGATACACAGTGAATCCAACTGGAGAATGGATGACTGCAGTGTTACGATGGGTGTTTTGGTCAAACATACACACTTGCCATGTCTTGGAATAGAAGCCCTATCTAATTAGTTTATCACACTACAGCATTAAGCAGTTACAGCATGTGCTACGGAGATTACTGGGTTACAACAGTCCCAGAGATGTTTTACTAGGTGGGTGACAACAGCAGGATTGCCAAAGGTGTATATGTGAATTGTAAAGAGTGTGCATACTCTAAAAAGCATTGTTCTTTTCTCAGGCGGACAGACAGACAGACACAGTTGGTCTGTCTTGGAATAGAACCCCTATCTAACTAGTTTATCACACTACAGCAATACACAGTTACAGCATGCGCTATGGAGAATACTGGGTTACAGCAGTCCCAGAGGTGTATTACTAGGTGGGTGACATCAGCAGGATTACCAAAGGTGAGTATGTGAATTGTAAAGAGCCTGCATACTCTAAAAGCATTGTTTCTTTCTCAGGCAGATACACACATGGTCTGCCTGGGATCAGAACACCCACCAAACAAGTCTAACACACTGCAGCATTACGCAGTTACAGCATGTGCCATAGAGATTACTGAGTTACAGCAGTCCCAGAGGTGTATTCGTAGGTGGGTGACAGCAGGATTGCCAAAGAAGGGCATTTCAAGTGTACTGCGAGTTGTACATGTCTGTTACCTGCGTGTACCTGCTGCTTACTGTCATGAAAACACATTTACACCTGCTTAAAAGTATCTTATGTAGTCCTAATTGACAATATCAACAAGGCTAGCAGGTCTTGAACCCTGAACCATGCACACTGAGGTCACTGGGCATACCACTAAGCCATCTGGTTTGTATACGTGTTACATGGAGTTTATAATGCACATCCTACTATAGGTATTCCACAGTACTGAAAACAAATGGTACAGTCACTTTCTGTACATATGTACAATACCCTTGAATGTACTGTACTCTGTGAAACAACAAAGACAAGTCTACATTTGTATAACTGTCATAACTACATATATATCTATATATATATATATATATATATATATATATATATATATATATATATATATATAGATAGATAGATATGCACCTACGGGATGTGTACACACACACACACACACACACATATATATATATATATATATATATATATATATATATATATATATATATATATATATATATATGTCTGAACACCCTTTGTGACACAGAAAGGTTCCAAAGGAACTGATGTGTACACAAAACAGAGGCATCTCTTGAGTTATAAGATTTAAATCTTAAGCAGTTCACCAGAGAAGGGATGGTTGTTGTGTATGTGGAGTTTGGGGTGGGAAATGATGGCTAATGTAATCTACCCTGGGGATTGTGGAGTTAGGGTGGGGGAATGATGGGTATGGACTTACACCCCAGCGACCACTTCTGTGTCACTGCTCGACAGTGGCACAGGAAAATAACATACTCAACTATAGTCGTGCTTGATTGTGTATTCTTTACCATTCCTAACTATGTAATACTTTGTAGATACCAGTAACCACAGATGGCTACCATGGTGTGCTAAAAGGCATTACACATGTGTATGCCTGGCTACAGGGTAGTCTCACATACACAAGCATGCACACACTTGCCAATGTTGTGCATACACGTCTTGCCTATGTAAAGGTAACTAGTACAGTGGTATGCAGTTGAGGTATGTGCCACAGAACACATACAATGACACTTTCTCTGATTCCCCTTCTGAGCTGGATGACATCACAGGACTGATTACTTGCAGTGGGGAGGGGGGAAGAGAGAGGTTTAGTAGTTGACAAGGATAAAGGCCAGTGCAAAAGGTGGTATCTATTTGGAATGCAGCAAAATCCACTGTCATGACGCAGACACAAATACGCACACAGCCATTTGCTGTCACAAACACAGACACAGCTGCCAGTGGTGGGATCAGAATGCCTGCCTATCTACAGATTATTATTACAGTACTACACAGTTATGAGATGCGCCACAGAGATTACACATTCAAAGGCAGTCAGAATGCCCTTCAAAGTTTGAGGACAACAACAGGGAGACCGACAGTCACGAAGTACATAGCTGTAAACCTGTGTGTTTAAAGTAGGTGTCCATTGCAACCTGTATGCACAATGAAAACACATAATCTGCAGGTAGGCCTGAGAGGTATAGTTGTAGCACAACAGGAACCTGAAGTGGAGTATGGCCATCTGTGGAATGGGCAACTACTATCACTATACAGGGTTACAGTGGGCATGCTGATACACTTAGTAGCACAGGGCTGTTTGGGATGCACTATGACTACAACTATACAAGGTTATACTGGGCATGCTCATACACTTAGTAACACAAGGCTGTTTGGGATGCACTCCGATTCTAACCACAGAAGGCCACAGTGTGCATGTTCATACACTTACATGTACAGAACATGTTGTAATGGACTCCTATTGTAAACACACAGGTTTACAGCTATGTACATCTGTCAGTATATATACACATCATACTAGTTTACTACCTGATACCTGTATGTGGCCCATAAATGATATATCTGTGTCTGTGCTGTGTGATACACATGCATACATGCACATGAAGTACTGATATATATATATGTTAAGTATACACATTCATGCATGTGTAGATGTGACAGACAATAGGTTACCTGGGACACACAGGCAGATGCTACCTACAGCATGTGTCACACACCTTGCTGCCCTGAAAGGCATACATTGATAGCAAGTTGTGGACAGTGGCATTATACGTGGAACAGTGGCATGTTCAAGCATATTTGTGAGCCACATTGTGCAATGGTACTGAGGTGCAGGTGTCAAGATGACCTCTCCTGGCTGTCTTAGTTGTCCTCATTATTAGCAGGACTGTTACCCTAAGTATATATCACGTTGGTCATATACACAATTTCTGCTGCTGTCTATTACCTTACATGAGGCATTTGCTACCAAGCAGATTACTGCCACTCGCAGTGATGTCATGGTACAAGTGTCAACTGCTAAACCAAAACAATGAGCCAATGTCATGCTGTTATTATGAGGTTGTCCAGTGTCTGTCATTCTGGGCTGTCATGACTGAATGACAAGCTTTCGACACAGAGCACATGCAGCCATGTTTCACATGTGTGTGGATAATACCTAGGTCGCATTTACCCATATAGCCACATTTCAATGCAAATGTCCTACACCCTGAAGTAACACCCTGACACCTACAAGACAATTGCAATGGATGCTTATGCTAACCAGTTATTGATGTGTGGCTTTAGTAATCCATTTGCTCAATGTAGACCCTACAATGGAGAATACTGACATCTGTGCAGTGAGAAACACTTGGCTGAAGGGTCTGTAGTGCACAATTGCACTACCACCATATAACTCAGATTCAGACATGTGGGCCATAACAGTGATATGGACCATTCCAGGTGGTGGTGTCCACATATTCATAAAGGCTACTCATATGTAAAGACCACTACTTGGACATCTCTCATCATAGATGAGTTAGGTACAGGTGATAGTGGCAAATGCTGCATTCTAGGTTGTATCCTCATATACATCCACCACCTTGTCCCCAGACTACTAACACACATCCATATGTGGTATAACATAGTATGGTAGACCACCAGATAACCCTCGACTGGTGGACTGTACCTAGGCCTACATTAACTGTGCAAAGTACCCATGTACAGACACAGCTGCATAATGTGTTATGCAATGCAATAATACCACTGTTTGTAACCAGCTCAGTTGTACACATACCAGGGTCACTCGGATGTTGCCAGCATTAACACGGTCGACTGTTGCCATACACCAGTAAACAACACACTCATGGTTGGATATGACCTAACTGTACCTGCCCTGGATATGTACATCCCACACATACAACATAAATGACATTACCATAGCATCCATTATCCTTTCTACATACAGGTGGCTACAGTCATTACACACATGCACATGGTAGATAGCATGCTAACAGTACATAAGTTTTGATATCTATGTTAACAGAGGTAATATTCCCTCTCTACTAGTCACCCATGACACCTATCGTATCATACAACACCCCATGTGGCATGCATGTCATTAGACATGTCCACCTAATGCAATGCCTACAAACATACCCAAATAACAGAATCATAGGACCTACATGAGGCCTGTATTGACAGAATCAGGGAAATCCAGCTCTGTTCTGTATGTTCCTGAGTAGTCACAGGTGATATGTTTGACATGTATAGCCATGTGTTGCCACAGCTCCTACAATTACTCCATGTCAACAATTGTAAGCCATGCATGATGTGTGCTGTCTGGACATTAGCCTTAGTACCACAATAGCCAGTACATACTGGGGTGAGATGTTTACAAGCCACACACCTCGCACATGCTTGAATGAGTGTACTGCCCAGCTCTGACAGAGCAGATTGCTGGCACTCTTCCAGTAAACATGAGGTATGTGTGGCAGATATGATGTGCTCACTGTTGACCATTACAATGCCATGGCTTCACCATGGCACTGTCAAGTAACAGTTTCTAGGAGCATGACATGGAATATTGCTGGGTGTGTCTCGCTGATATGTGCTGTCATCATATATGTACACTTGACTACTCGTTGAAGGTGGTGGTGTCCTACCAGTACATGAATACAACATCCATTATGGTGATTATGGTGTAATGCTTAGCTATGTTTCACACATGGTGTGGGGAAGGTGTGGAATGTATCCTCTTGACCTGCTAGTTCACTTACTGATGTAGACCGCATATGTGTACATGTATTGATGTTTGTGTAGATTCCATGTGTGTGCAGTGTCTGATGTCTGAAGGTGGCTGTTGTCTTAGTACAGCATGCTGTTGCAATACAGCCTCAACATTGCCAACTCTATATGGTGATATGCTCTAAGTACAGTAAACTGTACATCAGGTATGGACAGATGTTTGGACATGACTACTAAGTGGCTGGGCTTCTTTGCAAATGAATGATTAATGAGGACAGCTTACTGGTGTGTTACAACCATTCCTACAATAACCTGTGTAACTGCTAAGGTCAGGTTTTGTTAATTGAAGGAAGACAGACAATGTAGAATGCAGTAAGGGTGACACTGAAGGCAAACCTCATGACACCTGTAACAGTAATACCTCCCCTATGCATATATTGTGCATATATCAGCAAAGTTGGCAAAGGAAAGAGTCAGTAAGCTTTGTAGCAAATGTGATAGTGCTGTACTTCTGTAATACCTATCATGAGATAGGCAGGTGTTTTATTCACAGTACTGGCACGTGTGGGTGTGTGTGTGTCCATATATATCACGTGTGGTTGGGAATAAATCCCACATGTTTTCACTCTCCAGAACATTGTTGTTGACACCAATACAGAGTGAAATGTAGAAAGAAAGGCATAGGCAGGTGGTTGAACCTCACACATCTAAAGTGTCTGTATGTGTGTGACATAGGTGTATATCTTTGTGAATGCCACAGTGTGTGTGTGTGTGTGTGTGTGTGTGTGTGTGTGTGTGTGTGTGTGTGGCATTTCGTGTGTATGGCTGTCTGGTCCCTGAAGTGAGGCTGTATTTTACCATAGTGAAATTTTAATGCCCCCTCCCCCATGCACTCAATGCAATCTAGCATCCCTGTTGATATCATCAATCGTAGATGGGTATTCTAACCGCCTGTTAACATGTACACCCTGGGGTGTGACCTGCTGCTACATAGCCTACTGATGGACCTCGCTCCCCACACACACTCACTGCACTGTAGTATCCATGTTGATGTCCTCGATCTTAGGCCATTCCGACTACCTGTACATGTGTAATCTCTGTGGCGCATCTTATAATTGCGTAGTACTATACTGATGATATGCACATAAGCAGGGGTTCTCATCTGAACACTGGCAACTGTGTGTGTGTGTGTGTGTGTGTGTGTGTGTGTGTGTGTGTGTGTGTGTGTGTGTGTGTGACAGAGCGTGTGTTACTGTGTCTGTGAATCCCTAAGTGTGTGGGTGTGTCTGTGTTTGCATGCTGTCATGGCAGTGGGTATTACTGCTTCCCAATGAGAAGCCACTATTTCCATTGGCCTTTACTCTTGTCATCTGCCATACCACTCTTTTACCTCCTCCCCGCTGCAGGTAACTATACCTCTAATGCCACCTACTATGGATGTGACGGCTCTGAACACAGTAGCTTACTACACAGCTATGATGCTCTTGGATCATTAGAACGGTAAACATAATTGAAACATGGGAGAATATAACTGTGACGTGGAAGCTACAAAATGCATGCAGGTATTGTCATACTGACCTGTGGGTAGTCAACATGTACATATGGGACACTAACCGCAAACACCGACATCCCTCGGCACATTCAACTACACCTGAAAGAGGAAGGCAGAACATCAAGATCAACATGCTGTTAGTGTTGTTACTTATGATACATACTGTCAAACATACAAAATGCATTCTAAAACAATAATACATGATATGTCTGCTGCCTGTCAACACTACTCAATGATATTAATCTACAATTGTCTTCCTAGTATATTCACCCTGTGCATCAGACCATATGAGCATGTCCCTGCACCGATGGTGTGGATGGCAGGGATGCGGCACAGGCATCATCATATGCACAGTGTGATAATGTTTGCCAGAGGCCTAGGCTACACCATTGGATGACATCATGTGTGTGTGTGTGTGTGTGTGTGTGTGTGTGTGTGTGTGTGTGTGTGTGTGTGTGTGTGTGTGTGTGTGTTAGGGCTTGTGATATCATTGGGTGTGTGTGGATGTTATGCGTGTGTGTTGAGGTGCCCTACATTTGTTTCCGGTGTGTGTGCGTATGCATGCACACAGGTCTAGCATGTGGCTGGCCTACACAGGGGTATTATTGACAGCTGCACACTGTAGAAGGCAGGTTTCACAGTTCATGGTCTCCAGCCACAGCCACGTGACCTGCGCCTGCCAGGGGTTGCACGGCACAACCAGGCAGAGGTCCAGATTGGGTACTGTCTGATGACACATGTCCACTGGAATCGTGTCCCTGTTGGGACCATCCAGGACCATGTACACGTGGCCTGCTGTGTTCTGGTATGGACTGCACAGCACCATCTGCACTCCTGCTGCTACCGCCATAATGGGAGCAGGCATGTACAGTAGCATGTTCACACAGACCTTCAACAAGTGATGTAGCTGACCTACGTCCATGTACCCAATGCCTCACTCCCACCAGATGATCCAACACAGACATTCCACACTCGAGGATTGACATGCCATGGTCAGGGACTCCCACCATGTCACCCAATTGTCTATCCAAAACATCTGCAAGATGATGGTGAGCATTTGCAAGTGCCTGGATGTTGTCAGTTAATGAATGGACAGCAGCCTCTGAAGCCTCAGACCTTCTCTGTTGTACTGTTCAGCACATGCCTGTGCCTCCATTACAGCCTGAAACATGTGTCTGTTGACTCCGGCTGATGTGCTTTGTCTCACAGGGGCATGTTGGCCAGTGGTCCTCCTACGAGCAATGCTGGGCACATGCCTGTGTGGGACATCACCAGTCAGTTGACTGGGATAATGGTGTGCAGGCACACCTTCCATAGTCTCCACCTGTTCCATGCTACCACCCACCAACTGTCCTTCCTCTATAGCTAGTGGTGATGGGGTATGTGTAGGCAGGGGAACTGTGTGTAAGGATGAGGGGGAGACAGGTGGAATGGCAACCAATGGCACAGATTCAGCCCCTGACAACCCTGCCTGTGCTTTAATCATACTATCATCATCACTGCTAGAGTCTGTGGGGACACTAACATCAGGTGGACCGCAGGAGTGCAACGCACCTACATCAACACATGTGAGGGGAAGACAAGAACTGTACATTACAAGTTATACCAGACACACAGACAGACAGACAGAGACACACAGACACACACACAGACAGACAGAGACACACAGACACACACACAGACAGACAGAGACACACAGACACACACACACAGAGACACACAGACACACACAGGCAGACACACACACACACACACACACACACACACACACACACACACACAGACACACACACATACAGACACAGACACAGACACACACACACACACACACACACACACACACACACACACACACAGATACACAGACACAGAGACACACATGCTACATGCAGGTGATATGGTAGATGGCATTCACCTTAGACAATTATAGTGGTATTTATCATACATCCCTGATTTGCACACAACAGCATGCATGTGTTATAGTAGATGGCATGCACCTTACACAATTATAGTGGTGGTTAGCATACATACCTGTATTGCACCATTTCTGTTAGTAGCCTATGCCCCATACCTGCAACCCATTGCATGCACTTTGCACCATTGCACTGAACTGCCATGGTGAGTGCAGCATACACCACATAACAGACCATTACTGACCTTTGTACATCTGCCACTGATGCTTTCTGTTAGCCACCACCCCTATGTGTGAGGGCATGAGCAGTAGGGTATGTCGACTGCATACTATGTTTGCCTGAGTCCTAGCTTGCATATCTCCCCCAAAAGCAATGCATGTCTGTTCAACATTATTCTGCCTAACCCTGAGCTGAGTCTAGACATTGTACATGTGGCTGTATGCACATGTTTGACATGGCTGTCCTTACTTTGCAATGGTGCCACAGACCAGCACGGGTTTACAGTACACCTGCCTGCTTTGTGGCGTATGACCTTGCCAATCACACATAGTATGACATGTCTTCTGCTGACGTGTTGAATGACATGCATACATGTATAACACAATGGTGTCCTTTCCAATCTACAGTACGGTAATGGTGTCCCAATGCAGGGACGTGTTATACTAACATGGGCCTTCAGCTGATGCAATGTTGTCTTTCCACCCTACAAATATGCAGTGACATACTGCACATTGAGTTGATGTGCATAGCCATTGCAGGGCAAATTGCTATACAGTGTGAGCTACTGACAGTTCATAGTCATGACTATGTTCACATACAATACATCTCTAATGTGGAATGTGACCCACATCACTGAGGTGTATACACACTAAACCCTAATTGGAATGTGTGACACAGGTCACAGAAGGATATATGGAAGACACTCCTGCATATCTGAAACCATATTACTGATGCCTGGCAACTATGCCCACACATGGCTAACTTAGCAGTACTCTATGTCCCACATGCCATCTGTGTAACTCACACACATGAGGAGCAGGCATGACAGTGATGTCTGACACCTGCAAGGTGAAAGTACTGTATCTGTGGCCTGATGTGGTTGTATGTGTATGTTGTGCAACACATGTATGTATTTGGATACTGTATAGGTGAATGCTTTCATGTCGTGACACACTCAAGATGTTCAAGACATGTTATGTGGTGGTTTCATGTTATGCCTACACAAGCTATGCACAGGCCTGTATGATGTTTAGTGTTTCACATCTGCAATATCACCATTACACAAAGGCCATAGTTGTATTGTGTCGAGCCAATGTACAACAGGGTGTACACACATGTACATCACTTCTACTGTATGTGTTGCTTCATGTCTCTGGCCATCCTTCATGGCCATGTGTATACATGTTCTGTCCAATGGTTGTGATGGCCATCTTATTTCACATGTCAGTGTTATCTCATATGACATACACCCATAGATGTCATATGCTCCACTGAGGACAGTGTTATGCAGACAAAGGGTGGTATGTATGGGATGTGAGACATGTTTTGCAGGATAGTTGAGCAGTGTTGCAGTCAGCCCACTACATGTCATGGACATGTCAGATAGCACATGATATTGTGTGACATTTATAGCAAGGGTATAATCCACAAGGGTGCATCCTGTGGGTCGGTCATACTCCAGCTCCAACACATTTAGTGTGTGTGCACATATATGCTCTCTGTACAGTACTGTTCATATTCCCAACATGTGTAATGCTGATATGTAGTACCTGTCCCTACAGTGAAACACAGCTCCACCATTGTATTTTTTGTTGTCCACACATCTGGCAATGACAGTTTGGAAGGTTTAGTGTAGGTGTTTCATATAGTCTTCAATTGTTTCACATGGGTAACCACTATGATGCACTGCAGGTCTGACCAGTGTCTATTAACAGGACCACCATACATTATGTATACGTCTGGTATGGCAGATATCATGCAATTAATATGTTCTGTGCATTACCAAGCCTGGTAAATAATAACAATCTCACCTGACACAAGCTGCTGTCGCTGCAAAATGCCAGAGGTACCTAAACAGGAGTGTTGCAGCAGTAAGATCATTATCCACACCTGTGTGACAGCTACAGGGTGCAATGTCTGTGTTAGCACATAAGCCAGTACAATACACTATACTATGGAGTATGCACATCTGTGCATACATAGATTAGCAGACTATAGTATGTGACATGTGTGCATACATGCCTTGCATATGATGTTACATTACATAGTGTACAGTAACATATGTAACTATGTGAAATATAGTTGTGTTATATGTGCAGTAGTGACTTAACAGGCAACTCCAGGCTCGGTGGTTGAGAGATACCCACCTCTACAATACCAGCTAAAGCTTGTGGATGGCGGTCTGCAGGTGTCCCCAGGTTGGCCAGTAGCTCCTCAGTGGAGGCTGGGTGAGTGGCCCCCCACCTGTTGCACCTTGTTCCCTGGCGATTGCATTAGCATGCTGTATCGCCCATCTTATGAGGTCAGTGCAGTGTTGGTTGCACCTGCTGATAGGTGTGATTGTGACCGCCAACATTATTTACCCTCCTGCAGAGTTCCTCCCACAGGGCATCCCGCTGCTGTGCATCCTGTGGCACATGGCTGAAGAGTGGTGTATGGTTGTCGAGGAGGAATGGGACGAGGACCTCAACCTCCAAGCAGCTGTACACTGGCAGCCTGCTACATGGCATACCTGGAAGACATAATGATGGAGACAGGTCACAGTAACAAACAGAGAAGTACAGAAGTACAGCTGAACATACATGTGTATCACATTTATTAAGATTAGAAATACGTCTTTGCAAATCTACATGACACAAACACCACTGACATATATAAGTCACACACATTTGACACTTACTGGTGATGTGATGTTATCGTCATATATGTGTGTGTCATGTGATGACATTGCTCATACACCATGTGGATGTTGTCTTGACATGGGCATGTCTGTTTGCCTGTACTGGTGTCTTTACCTATCAGCACATGCCTGGATGTGTTTACATTAATGTAATAGACCTTAATGCTGTGTATATGTCACATATATAGTCATACATAGCCATTAGGGACATGACCTGTGACCCTGCAGACTTGCAAGCATGTATGTGTTTTGCCATATACATCTACATGGCACTGCACAGCTGTGCAGCATCCTGCCATGTATTGCCTGTGTTGCACATGCACATGGGACAATAGCTAGCCTGATGGTATTTGCAGGGTTGGATATCAACTATAGCATGTATGGTCATAGCGATGTAGTAGGCTATATGCCCTGGGCCATTTATGAGCCTAGGCAGACAGGTTACCTAGCTGTAGGCAACAGACATGTACTTTTCAGTGGTCAATTCAAGCAGTGCCATAGAACTGATCCACAAGGTTACTGATATATTTGGCATGTGGTCATCACACCATGTCAACGAGAGGGGCGATGTGCAGCTTTGCTGGACAGGGATGCATAGTATGGCAAGAGTATGTTAAGTGTATGGGACAGAGAAATGTGTCAGGCATGTTGTGATCTTTGTACTAGAAAGGTGGATGTCCATGAAGTATGTGTTTATTTGGGATCAGGATGTGTTAAGTGTAGCATGTCCAACACCTCTGGGTTGGACATAGCTTTATTCAGGATAGGCTGCATGCTGCACAGTGCAGCTAGGGACTGGGAAGGGCAGTGTAGGCCATCTACACATGGGCAATAACCCTTAAAGGAAATATGTGATCTATTAAGGGTCACATGGGTGTTGAGTATGGCTGAACAATTACCTCTCTATTTCTGGATGGCACCCTGTCATGATTAGGGGTGCCACATACGACTACCTGTCTGGTGTGGTGAAGTAACTATCAAAGGAAAGAGTACTGTCCAGCTGCATCCCATACACACAGTTTCCATTATGTTGACTGCTGCCTACGTGGTAGTTCATGGGTAAAGGGTTTGTAACATAGGGGATGACAATGCAATACTTACCTGTCAGATTGTGGCCATACGTCACACACCACACATCTGACACAATAAGGCCCTTGAGTCAACTATTACTCCTAGTTCATAGTCATTTGCAAACATGGATAGGGTGATGCCTTCTGTGTTAGTCTGTGTGGTATAGATAACAAAGAGGGGGAGTACCAGGAATGAACCCTGTATTACTGTGTCTGGCACTGGTTTGATGTGCGTGTATTAGTCAGACATCTTCTGTAGTGTTGGTTCTGCCAGCAGTCCAGTTTCCAACCACTCCTGTGACATAGGAATATACACCTAGTTTACTGAGTGTAGCTGGAACACAGTATGGGTGATGACGTCCTATGACCTGGCAAGGTCATGATATGCAGTGTAAATCAACCCTATTGTCATCTACATCAGTACTGAGTACATCAGATACATTGATCATGGTTCATGGCCTTACAGACCAGACTCAGCAGGGTAGTTGTGCACTATTTCCCATTATCAATGGTGTCTCCCCCTTTGTGGGGTGTGATAACTGTTGCTGTGCACCATTCGGTGTGTACACAGCCTGACATGGAGCTATGATTGAACATGATGTGTATGTGGATAACTGATTGTTCTTACATTTGTGTAGGATACACCCTGGGATGTTGACAGGTCCCATGAAAGCTGTATGTATGGCTTTAGAGAGTACAGCTTGTACCTGCATAGTTGTTATTACATGGGCCCTGTAGTGTACATAGATATATTACAAAGTGTAGCTGTTGGGGGGGTGGGAGTGGGTTTAGGTTTTCCAAGACCCTATCTGGATGAATGGGTGCTATTTCTGTAGGTGCAGTACTTTCCATGCCATAGTGCTGTGCAGCACGGCAGGTCTTGTCGTTGCCATTACGATTAATGACACAGCTATAGAATGCTCTGTGCTTTGCCTCATAATATGTGGCTGATTAGAATCAAAGTAGCTTTGTGTGGTTTTATATGCTGCATCTGCATCTTACTGAGGCTGACCAGGGATCACCTACACTCATGTGTGTTCACTCTTCCAACAGTTACTATCTTCTGTGTTACAGTTTAAAGCATGGTACCACCAGTTTGCCTTGTTGTTTGTGTTGGGTTGAATCCTGGTTCTGTTTCAATGACACAATCACTGCACATATGTGACTGCTTAAGGTTCATTTGTGTAGGATTCAGCATTTGCACATGCATTGCCCATCTGTATGGGTGCCATGACAGTCACCACTCTGTTCTTATGAAACATAACATTGGCATTGGAGACT
The DNA here is from genome assembly GCF_019279795.1 of Protopterus annectens. Classification (NCBI taxonomy): domain Eukaryota; kingdom Metazoa; phylum Chordata; order Ceratodontiformes; family Protopteridae; genus Protopterus; species Protopterus annectens. The sequence continues at coordinate 393,271,421 of NC_056743.1, read as the reverse complement.
GACTATGTGTAGCATAATGTTAGCCTTGTTTGTGCGACTACTGTGATCCAGGTCATTGGGGTCAATGGAATCCAACATTCATTGAGCGCAGGTGTTGGTATATGAGGAGTCTTCCCAGTTCATAATGGAATAGTTGAGAGTAGCCATTATTATGGTTCTGTCTCAGAACTAATCTTCCCCATTACAGCATATTATGAAAGTTGGGAAATTCGCGGCCTGGTGAGTGATCTGTCACAAGGTGCAATTTGAATTGCACTTTGGCACAAAGGTAGTTGTTCAGCATAATGCATCTGAAGTTGTGCAAGTGCAACTAGCGTGGGGGAGGATATATCCTTCAGGAATATGGACACACCTGCAGCCCATGTGTTCCAATAAAGGATAATGGGCAAGATGTGAGGTATGTGTTATACCATGGTCATGCAGGTGTGCTCTCTGGAGCATTGAAACACGTCTCAGCCACTGCACAAATATGTTCTCCATGTTAGGAATTGACTTATGTGTGTCCTATAGTGTTTCTGACATGTATCATTGTGTAGCGAGACCCACAGTTTATTGCCTGGCTGTCCCTGTAACAGCAGTGGACCTTCACTTGAACTGTGCATGATGAAGGCACTATAGGGGAAGCATGAGCCCTAGGCAGTATCCAGATTCCCAGGGGTGACAGGTGCAGGCCCTGTCTGGCAAAGCATCTTGGTCTGTCAACCATGGTATCCCAGGCAGACAGATACTGGATACCCTTTGACTTGTACCACTACACTAGACAATTGCAGAATACAATCCTTTTGTCCCTGTACTGCAGTATCATTCTGGCCAATGGCAGAATGCTACACAGGCCTTGGGACATACCTGCATGGGCTACAAGACCTGACAGTTCCTATATGTGTTTCCATGCAGTCCAGGCTACTGCATCACAGATCCTGCACAACAACATGGAAAATGCCAGAGCCATGTGTATAGTTCAAAAGGTGGTCTGAGTGTATGGGTATGTGGCTAATCATGGCAGACAGGCAGCTGACAGTATGCATGCCCTCGTATAGGTTTGTGTGTAACATAGTGCTAGAGTTCGCATTCACACATGAGTACTGTTGGGCATATTTCCAGCCACATGTTCTGAGGTGTAGCACAATAATGCAAACTATGTCATACAGTTTGTGTATTTCGGTGTCTGTCTCTTCCAGCTTGGTGGGGGGGGGGGGCACTTGTTTGGCCAGATACTTAAAAGTGACTGCAAATGTGTGTGATTTCTGGTAGTGTGTGTGGGTATCCTTGCTGTGTTCTGGTAAGGGTATGTGTTGGTTGTGTTGATGAGATGCATGTGTTAACCTACACCTCATGACTGTCTAGTCCAGTCATGGCTGTAGACTGGGCTGCCTTCCAGCTTACCCCTGTAGCTGCATCCCAAACAATGTGTGGGGTGCGGT
>NC_056743.1:393257500-393265000 GCF_019279795.1 Protopterus annectens | reverse complement strand
CAAACTGTAATGTATAGCCTGTGCGCGCAAACACGGCCACATCCGCTAACTACTCAGGATATATACATGTCAGTAAAGTAACATCTCACTATGTGCTGAGATAACATTACATTCTCTGTTGACTGTACTCTCCAGCACACATGGGTTTATATGGGTGTTTTGAATGTTTATTATACACACAATTACTACCTATATATGCAAGCTGTGGTTAAGGTATACTTCTGAATATGATAAACATCCCTGCCTTTATTGGGATTGGAACCTCGAATGCACAGATACTATGCAGAAGCTGTAATGATTACACTATTGACATTAACGTTGCGTCTGCCTATTTCCTATTTAGATGATTTCTATGTGTAAGCTAGGCTAAGCAAAGGGCGGGATCCCCCAAACTCACTGAGCTTCACGTACTCTTGAAATAACAACATAAAACAAATGTACTGTGAGACTATACATTACATTCCTAACTACATTAGTCATAGCCCCTCACTGACACACTTCAAGGGAAACCTTGTTGTGTGAATGGATAACAGAATATACACCCCTGGGATCATGTGCCCCAGAACCATACAGCCAGGGGGTGGGGGACCTGTCCAGTTTGATAGCTGCAAGACCTGTTGGGGGGATTGAATGGTGTTGAATTGTCACATTAACATGCCCTCTTTAGATCACTAAGTGCCCCTATCACCCTCTACAACCCCAGTCTTCAACAATTTCCAGCAACTCTACCTGGAATTGCTTCATTGGCTATGCTTGACAGAGGCTCAGTTACTTCATCAATGATATGGGGAAAGCCAACACACTATAGCTATGCTTCTAATTTCCCTTGGGCAGATAGTTAGTAGGCTATCTGTGAACCTCTAAAGTGCAGGCCATCACAGCCATAATATGTGAATAAACAGACCTTCAGATCACAATATACAATGAGAAATCACCATGTAGTCAGGAAATAGTTAAGTACAGCAAGAACATACAGAACACTGATACTTAGTCACTCCAAAAGCCTATCTTGGAAGCTAGAAGACTTGTATACGTTTAAGGCTTTCTATTGTTTACCAGTAGGTTACCTACAGGAGAGATGAAAATCAAGCACAGATGGGAAACATGCATGCAACGATACCATAACGGCCTATGTGTCAGCCTTAGGCTTTGCAATACTGGCCAAGGCTATTGGCGCCCCCATGGTGCCTTATTTAGGAGAGTCTCGAAGGTAAATACCAGCTCCATAAATGGCACAATAGCAGATTCAATGAGGGTTAGTCTACTCAACACCAGGGGATGTGATCACAACATGCATGCACTCAAACCACTCCTCAGGATGGACAACATCAACATCTGTGCAGTAACTGAGATCTGTCTTAAGGCTCCTGAGAGCACACCAGCACTACCAGACTACAACCCATACCACACATTTCAGCCACAGAACATGGACTGACACAGACATGGAGGGGCTGTATCCATATTCATCAGGGATACCTACACCTCCAGGTTAGTGGGGCAGCATGATACCTCTGAGATCATCCATGTGCAGCTAACATCAGCCACAACTGCAATGTAAACTATGGCCTGCTACGGATCACCCTCCATGACCCAGGATCACCACTCCACCTACCTGGAGACAGTGGCGAACATGACAGCCCTAACGCACACCCTGGCATTGGTCGATGTCAACTACCATACCATTGACTGGGAAACTTACTCCAGTACTCACTTCCAGGCCCAGCGCTTCCTGAAATTTATCATCTCATATGCCCTGTATCAGGGGGTAACCTCCCTAACGTGGGGTGGAAACTACTAGAATTGGTCACCACCAACATGGGCAACAGGTGCACCACAGCGGAGATTAACCAGTCACTGGTTAGATCTGACCATGAACAATTCACTGTTTCTAAACCCAAGCACCTCCCCCACCCATGGATACCACAGTGTATACCTTTCCTACAGCTAAATTTACACTACTAGTGACCGGGGAGGGGGGTTTCACAGCCCCCACGCTAAAGGGAAACACTGCTCAAGATACAGACAGATTTACAAATACAGTCTATAAGCACCTACATGGATGTATGGATCATGCCATCACTGGTAAACCAAGACTCACTCCTCCTAGACAAGGACACCAGTCTGGTGGACCTCTGCAATAAACAGGCTATACTACAGAAGTAGGGCAGTGTTCCAGACAAACAGCAAATCCCACGAAGGGCAGACATCCGTGACCACTATTAGTATGATATGTAGGTCCCTCATGACATCATCCAAGGCTAAAAACAGCAGGAGAATACGCAAGGATTCGAAAGATAACCACAAAGCCTTCTTTGGCTAAGTCAAGGATCTAAGTGGTGACACACAGATTTGCACTGTGCCGGTGAAATATAGCACAAAATATGCTGACCCTACTGATATCGCCAAAATCCTTGCAGATACATTCAGTACATACTTCACCCCCTAAAGAGCCCGCAACACTACCCAAAAGGTACAGTATCCCACACATCAGAGACACACAGGTGGAAATGGCCCTCTCTAACAGCAGAACACAGTGTCAGTGGAGGCAGATGTTGTCCCAGACTGCATCTTGCAAATTGTACAAGACAACCTAACCCCCCCACCTAATTAAGCTTTCCAACCTCAGTCTCTCCACAGGCTACATGCCCATACAATGGCACGTGGCAATGGTTATTCCACTCCATCAATGTGGAATCACAACTGACCATGGTAACTACCACCCCGTAAGCCTGACTGGCATGGTCTGCAATGGTATGGTTTGCATCCTCGTGGCACTCATTAACAAAGACATTGGTAACCTCTGAACATGTGACCCAACCCAGGTCGGCTTGGTTGAGTGCAGTTCATGCCTACTGAACCAGTTTGATATCTTACATACAGTCACCAAGACATTAGATGATGGGGGAGGTGTTTCACACATACTACCTGGACCTTGCCAAGGCTTTTGACACCATGCCCCACTCAGGTGTTATTGATAAACACACCAGCCTGTACATACACCCATACATCACAGGTTGGGTTGCCAACTGGCTTACACAAAGAACCCACATGGTACGACTAGCGGTCTCCAGGTCCAACTCTTGATCAGTCATGACTGGTGTCCCACAGGACTCAGTCCTGGGACCAATACTGTTTGGCATATATGTCTCAGAGGTACAGGCAAACACAGGGCGAATATGGCAGACCATGTTTGGCAATGACTGCAAACTGGGAGCCATGATTAATAGTCCAGCTGACACAGACATCCTACAAGGGGTCTCACAGAGAACATCACAGGATGTCAATGTCATGGCCTCCTGCCAAGTGCCACTAACTGCATGGTCATTCCATTGTGGAATTGGCACCCACATATTAACACATAAGTGGCAGCCACTTTAATATGGACAAGGTAATGGGGTATCTGGGGACTAAAGTAGATAGTGATCTCCCCTTTGACAATCATATCTCCACAGTAGTTAGGACATCCTTCTATGTAAGCCATCTAATTACTAAAGGATTCCCATTTATACATACTGGGGTTATAGTGCCCCTTTACTCATCACTCAAAAGTCCCATCATAGGGTATAATAACCCATGTGGGATGTACCTCAGAAGACACTTCCAACAGCTGAGAGGTCCACGAATGTACCCCACCAAGGGGAATACTCGCCTCCAACATATGGCCTATGCAGCCAGACTGAATAAACTCCTGCTTTACTCAGTGGCATCTCGTTTACCCAGAGATGATCTCCACTGGCCAACACAGCCATGTCGAACTCAGGCTTGATGGATATGCTCCACCTATGGGAATCCATGTCACAGTGAGCCACACACTGTAGTGAGCTGACCTTGCCACAACAATAACCGGAAGATGCTGGAGGGACAGCTTCCTGTCACATACACTCCCCATACTTTGGAACAACATCCCTAACTACATTATACATAGCCCCTCACTAACACTCTACAAGAGAAACATTGAAGAGTGGATGGGGAAAAGTAGATGCACCCCAGTGATCCCACCACTGGCTCTGCTCCACAGCGGGACAGTTAATGTATCAATGGGGTGGCAAAAGCTGACACATTTTGGCTGGGCTTATGAATGGCCTCTGGCAGTTGGCCAACTACCTACCTATGCATCTATACATACAGTATCTGCATATGCTGATAGCTTAATTTACTGTTCAGGTGTTGACTTACTTTGTGCCAATGGCAGTTGTGTGTGCAATAGTTGAGGGCTGCCTATGTTGACTGCCTATACATGACAATTTACAGGTAGTCTTCTGTGTGCCATCCATTTTTACTGTGTGTGCAGGTGGAGAAAGGTGTCAGTCCCTAGGTGCCTACACTGTCAGTGTATGTGCTATACGTTCCCTCTTTGCCAAGGCATGGGCATACTGGGCATGCCTCCTTCTGCCTACTGGGGCTGGCTCAGGGTGTTTGTGGTCTGAGTACCTCTGTGCCTGTGGGGCTATAGCAATGGTGGTGGGCTGTGAGGGCCTTCACCATTCTGTCCCTGCTGCAGCTATTTCCACAGGACCATATTGTGTAGCATGGCACACACTATGAAGATGTAGGCCCATGTGCCTAGACAGTACTGCAAGGCTCCATCAGATATGTCCAAGCAACAGAACCGTGATTTCAGCATCCCAAACACACACTCTATGATGATTCTGGTTTGTGCATGTACCTCATTATGGCGTTCCTGCATGGGTGTGTGTGTACATTTCTGATAGGAGTCATCATCCACGGTTCCAGTGCATAGCCAGCATCCCACACCAGGTGGCCATTTGGGATGTCCCCCCCTGACAAATAACTGATACAGTTGTGAGGCATGCCAGATGTGGGAGTCATGATAGCTTCCAGGGCTGCCAGCACACACATCCATGATAATGCCCTGGGCATTGCACATGACCCAGCATTTGATGAAGGGGTATCCCTTGCGGTTTATGTAGTGCCTACCCTGCTCACCGGGTGGTGACTTGATGTGTATGTGTGTGCAGTCTATTGCACCCAGTACCTCCAGTTATTCTGCCACTCGGTGGAAGAGATGCATATTGCTGACCAACTCCTCTTGCTTTCAGGGGAAGTATATGTGCTCATTGGCATGTGGTAACATGGCATCCAGGAACTAGTGTAGTACCCTGGATGCTGATGCCTGTGAGATCCCCATGATATCCCCAGTTGGTCTTTGAAAGGTACCTGTAGCTAGTATTCTCAGGCTTACACATACCTTCGTATCCACTGGGATGGATTCCCCTCTGTTTGTTCTGGCTCTGAGGCATGGCTGGCACAGCTCCACAAGTTGCTGTAGGATGTCCCTGTCCACCCTGTAATGCTCTACTATCTCCAGATCATGTACCCCCTGGTAGGTTACCTTGGGTCTGAACTCTCTCCTCCTCCTCTGGTGCCTGAGCTGGTCATGTGCATCATCCTCCACACCACCTTCAGTCTCCAACACATGCTGGTGGAACAAAGCTATGGCAGCCCCTAATATGTACATAATAAAAGTTCCCTGTCTGTATACACCACTGGTGCAGAGTGTATGGGAATACACAAATGTGTGTGAGGTGCTTTCACACTTTGTACTATTGTGCTATGGATGCTGCTGAAGCCAGTGGGTGTGTATGAGCTATTCCAGCTGCAGTGTGTCTTAATTATGGGTTTTGCAATGAGTACTGCAAGTGTGGGGGCTTTACTGTGGAGAGCTACTTGCCTGTCTTGATTAATCTGTTGCCCTTTAATTCACTTTTAAACCTGGATCCCCTCCCATTATCAGGCATGCATCCACCTGCCATCTTTTTTGTTTTGTACTTTCCCTACCCAGTCATGGCAAAATGTGTGTTGTAGCTGATATACTGCAAATCAGCTTTGTTCTTTTTTTACACTTTACTGTTTTCTTTGCAGTACAGCCCCTCTCCTTGCCTGTTCTGCAGGTAGCTGCTTGCAGCCTTGTTAGCTGTTGTCAATGGCCCACTGTAGGCTCCTAGGTGTTAATTAGTCATTTGTACTCCAATTTCACTGCTGTAACATTTCCTTCTTTCTTTCCTATATCCTTCCTGTTTCAGCTGCAGTGTGCGCCATGCAAACCCATTTACCGGGTTTCCGTGCATTTTCATCTCCGTTCACATGCATACTTGGTTACCTTGTGTACTCTCAGCTAAGCATAGCTATGGCCAATTCAATACACCCCTATCCTGCATCTTTGCCTAGCTAGGGGCAAACCGGTTTAGCAATGCTCCAATGTGCTTACAGCAATGGTGACACACCCCTCTCTTGATGTCATCTTTATCTCAAGGACACACCTCGGTGTTATAACGCTACCCTGTGAGGTGCATCCTTACACCAGCAGGGAATCTGCGATTCACTATTACTCCTCTCATTTGCATGGCATTGCCTACTAATTCCTAGCTACTGCACATAACACTGTCACTGCCCCTTAGCAACCCTTGCAACATAGTATGGGGTAGCATGCCTGCCATTGACTATTATGGGGTAATCGTGATATGTGTTTTATTGCGGTTTTATTCTATATTTTTATATATTCCTTGCGATCCCCTTTGCGCACCTCTGCCCTGCGCTTCCACATCCCGATAGTGCGACTATATATATTAAATGTTAATTTTATATTTTGTACATTTTTTTTATGCCAATGGCTATATATTTAGCCATTGGCATATATTAACAATATAATACATGTGTTTGGTCGGCTGTAATGGCTCCTTTTTTTATGTTTGTAAAAATGCAAACCGTTTTCTACGGTTTACATTTCTGCATGCTTACAGTATGCCTGCACCACTTCCTAAATCGCTATATACCTTCATTTGCATGTTACACTGCTGCACATAGGGTAATTAGCATACAGGGCTCGGGAGTTGTGCGGGCGTAGCGTACGCAGGTAGTGCATGTGGAAACATCTCATACCTGAATCGCTCGGCGGTCATATTTATTGTTAGAACGCCAATGCTATGCCTGCACCTGGCAAAAGCTTCATGAATCCCAGGGATTATAATTTCAGTTTTACTTTTTCAATTATTTTCGGATAACTGTTGCCTAGATTCTTACCTTATGTTTTTTTTTCTGTCTAATTCTGGCCAGGTACTAAATGTTACTCTTTTTCTACATTGGTGAAATATTTCTTGCAGGTAAGTTGTTCCACAATGCTCCTCCACTGCTTATAAATCGCCCTTTTGTGGGGCTTTCTTCTTCTAATAGAAAGTTTAGAATTTTGCTCAGGTTATGCATTTTTGATGCTTTTTAACTTCATCTCCTTAGAATGCACCCATTCTGTCAGTATTCCTTTCTCTTTAGATTTGTCAGTCACCTCTACTACCTGTTTAGCAACACTTGCAGGCTAAAAAAATGTCTACTCTATGTTGTAGTATTGTATTGTATAGCTCCCTTCCTTCTACTGGTTATGCCCTTGCAAGCTGATCTTTCCTAGGTATATGTTGAAACATCTCTTTAAATGCTGTAGCTTCTTCTCTCTGTATCACAGCTGCAGCAGTGCTATAATAAGATAGC
>NC_056743.1:393227500-393252500 GCF_019279795.1 Protopterus annectens | reverse complement strand
ACAGTGAACAAAGGTGTGTGTGTGTGGGGGGGGGGGGGGCATCCACACCTGCTTGTAAATTGGTGTGTTTCAAGAATAAAAGGAATCCACTAATTTAAATTCAGTACGAGTACTGGAAGAAAACTCTGAGGCAGACACATAAGCTTTTAAAACACAGCCTTGTTTACTGCCTTGCTTACATTTCATTCTAGACTTATGCACAACTCCCAACTTGCAGAAAAACTCATAAAACATCCAACCCATGTTTTTCCCAAGTGAAAGCAACTCCCATATTAAAGTCCCCTATACCACATTTACATGTCCTAAGATTTTTTAGTTTTAAGCTCCTTATCCAAAGATTAGATGGTCTCATCATAATTATGGAGACAGTTCTCTAATCTATCATTTGTACGGATATTTTCCTGAGTCATATTGTTAAAAACAATTGTTATTGAAACTGGTAAAAGAGATTTCTAACACTAATCCCTACAGTCAATAAATATCATATATATATATATATATATATATATATATATATATATATGCAGTTGGTCAACAGAAATGGGAGATAAAAAATTCCCATGGTTGAGGAAGATGCCCATACCTCTGCAGTCTAAGAGTTACAATATAGAGTTAGCAAGATGGACTTGGAGCAGGGAAGCTTGCCCCCCCCCCTGCAAAAAACTAATGTTTTTCTTTGTTTATTAAAAGTTACATTTTACATGAGCAAAGCTGTTTCTCTGTGCATACATAGTTGCATGTAGGCATGGGCATTTTTGAAATTATTGCATTTAATTTTAGAGTGTCAGCATTGGGTGTAATTGATGTACAGTAATAAACAGATATACGTGTGTGTGTGTGTGTGTGTGTGTGTGTGTGTGTGTGTGTGTGTGTGTGTGTCTCTCTCACTCTCTGTCTAGAAGCATAACCTTCCAAAGAAAATGCTAAATGTTGATCCACCAATGATTGACACCCAATGGGTCAGAAACAGATCAGTCCACAAAGAATTAAAAAGAAAAAAACATATATGTGTCTATATATATATATATATATATATATATATATATATATATATATTAATTTTTATGTGCATGAGATTTTTGTTATGTTCTTTGGACTGTCACTGCTGTACGGTGATAACTTGATCATGTCTTTTTCAATCCTGAGAATGTAATATTTTCTTAAATAGGAAATAAAGCATGTTTTCTATAAAATAGAACAACCATCTCAAAAACAGATGAAAACATAAAGAAAATAAACAAGAAATTATAGATAAATCTTATTGTGTATGTGGAAACCCTGGATCATTTTTTGACATGTTATTTTTTTTTGTTCTGCAATATCACTCTTCTTCTAAAACTTGAAACATGATATCACAGAAAGGAAAATGTTCATCGTATTGATCACTGCTGGATTAGCCTTAGCTATATGGTTTATATCTTGCCAAGGACATAACAGCAAGCTAGCCAGCTTTCAAAGATTCAGGGAACCTTCTACACACCCACACTGTCAAGTAGCTCAAGCTGAGTTGACTAAAAGACAAGTTTGGTGTTGAGCACTTCAGAGCTTTACTGCCACCTAAAAGCATACTCCACTGAGGCTTTCAGAGATCGACAGTTGGCCTTTCATTTCATTTGCTGGGTAGATAAGTTCCCTTTGCAGAAAAAAACTTTCTTTTTCTTAATTTTGTTGATGTTTAATTACTTTCCTCTTCAGTAAAGTTATGTTAAAGCTAAGAGTGTTTTGTTTTAAAGGACTGTCTCAAGGTTGTAATGCACTTTTAAACAGAGCACTAATTTTTTCCTGTAAATTTAAAAGTAGTGTAATGTAACTGAAAACATTTCTTCTGTGAAGAAATTGTGTTTATTTTTCTTTTACAGGGGCTAGCATAGTATTTTAAAGTGACTTTACTGTGTTTTTTCTGTCAAAAAAGTAACTGTTTGTGTACTAGTAATGTTCAGCACAAATTGCTGATTGTCTTCCCGGAGAAAGTGGCACCATTTTCAGCTTGACTATGGAACAGTCCATAGTCAGTCCCTCTTCCAGACAGAAAAAAAAAACAAATAAGCAAACAGCCATTGGCACCACCCCAGGCTAGCATCTTGCCTCAGCCTCAGGTGGGTGATTCTGCTGTGGCCACAGCAGGTGGGTGACTATGCTGTGGCCATTTGTTTTACCTCATACAAGTCATCTTTAACTCCAATATGCCTCTGGTGTAGCATCTACAGCATCTATGGACCAGGCTTTAGCCACATCCTCTGTGGCTGCTGGGGTCCCTCATTGGGCAAGGGAGAATCAGTCATGTCAGTCATGGAAGAGGGAACAGGGAAGGTTTCCCTGTTGTGTCAGAATGGTGTGCCCATCCCTGGGAGAAGCAGCAGCTGCCATTAGTAACACATTTTACCCCATTTTTTGCTCTCAAAAAGAAACAGAAATCCAATCATGTATCTACACCTCCTCAAATTCCTTTGCGTAGGAGTAGTTCAGCGCATCTATCTCTGGGTTTAATTAAGGTTACTGATCTTTCTTGTGAAGTAGTTTCTGGTAAAAGAAAAAAGGGATTCCTCTTTTTCCTAAAGGGATTCAAGATTCTGTATCTGAAAAGGAAGATGCATGGACACTTATATCTTTCCCCTTCAGACTTCTGATCCAGACTCAGAGGAAAATTCATTTTCTGATTCTTCCTGTGGGTCTTTCTCTGAGACTGTGGCAAGAATGTGCCAGTGTTTTCAGTAGGAGAACACTAGTGTTTCTCAGTCCCTCAGAAGGATTTCCTAGAACCTACACCCATTCTTCCTGTTCTGTCTTCTTTTAAAACTGTGTCTGTTACTGCCTGCAATTTTACTGACAGACAGTTGTCCCTAAAGAAAGACAGATAGGGTGTATAAATTTCCTCAGTCATTTAAAATTTTATACATGATTCCTTAACCTGACCCACCAGCTAGCTTTAACTGATACCACTGCTGCTATGCACTTATTTGATTCCAGTCCTAATTTTTCTGATAAGGATGGTAAAATTACTGATAATTATAAGGAAAATTTGTATACTTCTGCATATTTGACTTTTACAATTTGGAATTGTCATGTTCACATGTTAAAGTTTGCATGGGACACTACCCATTGCAGTGTATGTATATGACTCTACATCTTTCAAGGCTATGTCCATTTTGAGAAGGTTTGCATGGCTGCATTCTCACACCTTCCAGATGATATTAAAAATGAGATTTTAAATTCTAACTTGGATAGATATTTAGTGTTTGGACCCTCTGCTGCAGAGAAGATCAAACAGTGTGATGAAAGGAGCAAGCTGATCCAGGGAATCTCTAAGATTTTTCAGCCATCTATTTCCAAATTTTACAAGGGATTATTTTTTATTTCCTCATTCAATTTTGCAAATAACAGAATAAACAGTCTAAAGAAAATCAGGTAAAAGACATTTTAGAAGAAATTGCAAAGGGCTTCCAAAAACCAAGAACAACCCAGCACATCTGAATAGCTATTCAAGAGACCTTGTGACCCCCCTCACACGCTGGCCCTCTTTTTTATTCCAGCAATTCTGAATCTCCACGTTTGCCTTTGGCAAAAGATTGTTTCAGACAAATAGGTTCTGAAAATCATTCATCAGGTTTCCGATGGCAGCAAGATGAAATTCCTCTTTTCCAGGGGGTCATTACTCATTCCACAGTTCAGACTGTTTTGTTTCCACCTGTTTTTATTCCATGCTATATCAAGGAGTGATAGATCCAGTTCCTCCTTCCCAGCTGGGGGAGGGGTTTTATTCAAGGGTGTTCCTAGTGCCAAAGAAAGAAAATGCTTGGAGACCAGTGCTGGATCTTTCTTTCATAAACCTGCTTGTGACAGTAGCCAAATTCAAAACAATGTCACATTACAACCTGCTACCTCTTCTTCTTCTTTCAAATTTCCTGGCAACACTAGATGTAACAGATGCTTATCAGCACATCCCTATTAATCTAAACTTCAGACATTTCTTAAGGCTTTGTGTGTCTGGATCACATTATCAGATTTTGGCCTTACCCTTTGGTCTATCCACTAAACCAAGTGCATTCACATAGTATCTATTTACAATTGTAGCTCATTGCAGGCTACAGGGTATCCATATTTATCTATATTTAGATGACTTGCTCATCTTTGCACAGCCTTTTTCAAAGTATCAGGAATCTCTTCCTTTCTTGAGTGAAGGATCTCTTACTCAAGCTGGGATTCCAAGAGAACATTCAAAAGCCTTTCTTGACTCCCTCACACAGGATTGTGTTCCTGGTATGTCAACTAGATACCTCAGTTCAAAGAGCTTTTCTTTCACAGGAAAACCACATATTTATTGAGATCTATTTCTAAGGGTTTCCACTTAGACTTCAGTCACTGAGTGGAAATATCTAAGGAATTTAGGTCTCATGGCATCTATGATTGTTATGATACCATTGACAAGACTATATAAAAACATACTGTGGTATCAATATCAGTTATCTTTTCAAATGCCAGTGCCAAGGTTTGTCAGAAGAGAAATCTTTTGGTGAAGACAACAGATAATCTTAAATCCAGGTCTCCTCTTCTCCCTCCCTGCTCCTCCCTGCTCCAAAGCTGTCAGTCACCACAAATGCCCCAGCCTTTGACTGAGGAGCAGTTTCAGGAGGGATAAATGTGCAGAGGGTGTGGGACACCAAGGACAAATGCAAGCACATAAATATCAAGGATATATTTGCCTTGATCAAGGTACTCAACTCTCTGAACCATCTTTGGTCCTAAAGACCACTTCAAGTGGTGACAGACAATATCACAGCCATTTGGTACAGCAAAAAGCAAGGGGGAACCAAGTTGTACCCCTTTTCCAGACTAGCCATATTAGCTGAGGATATAGCCTTACAGCGCAGTCTCACTCTACAGGCATCCTACATTCTGTCAGAAAAAAAATGTGTGGCAGAGAAGCCCTGCAGGACCACAACAGACTGACAAGAATGGAAAATAGATCGGGGGGGGGGTCTTTCAGGATTTGATCCATCTGTATAACGTTCCTCAAGTAGACCTCTTTGCCTCCCCTCTGAACAATCAACTGCATGCAAGAAGGCCTGGAAGACAGATGCCTTTTCTTTTCCTTTCACAGCAATATTCCTATATTCTTTTTCACCCTTTCAACTAATATCCGGGGTGCTTCTGAGGATTCAGAAGAATCCCTCAGGATGATTGTGGTGACTCCCTTCTGGCCCAGGCAACTGTGGCTCTGTCTTATTTTGGAAATGACCAGGGGCAATTACCACAAGCTTCCTCATGGACTGGATCTATTCAGACAGAAACAAGGTTGTTTGATACATCCTAACAATAGTAATCTTCAAATGACTGCCAGAATAATAGGGTCTTAATTCCTTTTAGGCACCTAATTTCTGATGACATGCAGCAGATACTAATAAAGGCAAGAAAGCATGCTACTAGAAAATAATTTATTAGCAAATAGAGAAGGTTTTCTAGTTAGTATCAACATCATAGCCAGCACCCATTGAGGGCAAGTTGTTCTCTGGTTTTATAATATTTGTGTGAGTTACTATACTATGATCTTTTGTATTCCTCTATTAGGATTCATTTATTGGCAATTTCAACATGTATACCCATGGAACCTCCTCTTTCAATGCAATCTTATATGAAAATGTTCTTGAAAGATGTTTTGCAAAACAGACCTTAAAGAAAACTGGAGGCACCTCTTTGGGGATCTTAATTTTGTGTTAGAGAAGGTAACACATACTCCATTTGAACCAGACAGTATGGCTGACTTGAGATTCTTAACATGGAAAACAGTCTTAATAATTGCTCTGACCTCTGCAAGAAGGATGCCTGAGTTGCAAGCTCTTATGGCCAGTCAACGGTATTTCATTTTCTATAGGGACAGGGTTTCTTTGAGAACTAATCCTTCTTTTATGCCTAAGGTTGTATCCAAGTTTACTTTAAGCAAAACTATCCATCTCCCTATTTTCTTTCCTAAACCTAAAATTATGGAAAAAGGATACTCCATTCTTTGGATATCTACAGAAAACTTTGGTACTATCTTGGCAGAGCAAAATCTTTCAGATCTTTGGATCAATTGCTCATTTCTTGTGTAGGTAAGTAGATGGAACAACCTGTGTCAAAGCAGACTATTTCCAAATGGCAGTCTAATTACCCTTTGTTATACTTATTATAACAAAATTATTCCAGACAGGGTCAAGTCTCAGTCTATCAGTGCCTTGGTTTCATCTATGACCTTTTGGAAAGGGCAGGATTCTAGAAATACTCTAGAAGCTGCTGTTTGGTCCTCTGTACATATTCAAAAAGTACTTTAAGCTTGATTCCTTCTCCAGATCAAGCTTTGCCTAGACCATTCTCCAAGAGTTCCTGGACTCTTCACCTTCTACCTCACAAATGTAGTTAGCTAAGGTAATCTACCCATATAGCTAAGGCTACTGCAGCAGTGATAAATTTGATGAACATGGTGCAGTTGTGGAGAAACAGCTCCCTCCCTCCATCCTCCTTTTTTTTTTCTTTTTTTTTTTTTTTGGTGTGTTTTTATGCCAGCGTGTTATTTTTTTGTTTCCAGCATTGTCTTTTCAGGCCTCAGACTTCCTCTGTATGCCAGCAGGAATGCTCTGAAGGGCTTCACACACTAATGTGTCTTTTAGTCAGCTCAGCTCAAGTTGTTTGACAGTTTAGGAGTGTGGAATGTTACTGTTATATCTTTGGCAGGATATACCCCATATAGGGTTGCAGCAGTGATCATTCAGACATCTACTGTTATGGTAAGTTCAGCTTACAGAACTGTACTTTAATACTTCAAAAAGAAATACTTGGAGCTGCAGTCTGTTAGGTGATATGGGACATTTATGTAAATTTAAAGGATAATATAAACTAATATCATGTAAGAAATAAATTATTCATAATTAGCCAGCATGCAAAGTATCAACAGGCTGTAAGATCATACATTCAAAGGTTCAGTTGTCAAGATCATTGCATTAATTGAAAAAAGAAGAATCCAAATATCTGTGGAAATTGTAACTAAAATGGCAAAAAACTACTCAACTTTATGTACACAGCAAAAATGGCTACTGTTTATTAGCTAAGCAATTTCCATTATGTTTAGGAACATGTAAATTCCTGAATGGAATCAGGCATAAATACAAGTTATACAAGAAATTTCTTCATATTTTTAATAATACTGGCATTGAAGTTATGAATATACTGGTCTGTGATTACAAAAGAAAACTTGACTGTTTAAAAGATTTAATGAAGGAAATGGACAATAACATTAAAAAACACAGATATTTTAATGATTATTTTACTGTTTGCAATGGCATTGCAGCCAAAGTCAATCAGCATACTGGATTTAGAGATGTACACTAAGGGAATTGCTTATCCGTTACATAAGCACACCAGAATCAACAATGCTAATGTCAATCAATTAGGACACACAGTGGGAGATTCACAGGAAAATAACAAATTTTTATTTTCAAATGAGGAATTTAATAAGGACTTTATTGCATGATGACATTGTCAACGTGTAATTACATCTTAAACAAAGTGATAGTTCTGTCAATATTTTAACTAGATTTTCATCCCCTCCTTTTCAAAAAGTTATACAGAAAATGAAGGAGGGAATTACAACCATTTGAAAGGAAAGAGGAAAAGTAAAGTGAGGGAAAGGGGGGAGAATGGTGTCGTAACAAAATGCCCAGTAATCAGTTTTAGCAGTTTTAATCTTGATTTCAAACATTTGGCAGTACTAAATAAAGGGTTCATTTTTATCCCCTCAAATAGGGTTAACACAGTCACTGTTTTAAAGATCTGAAATTATTTGTACATAAGTTGAATCTACATTATAAAGAATTTTATGGGAACTCTACACATTTTTTTAAAACAATGTGTTTATAATCCTTCATTGCATCATACACTTCAAGATTTTTCTGATACTTGTGGGTAGGACATTTGGGGGGATTATTAACAACCCTTTAACTAACAAATGTTATAACTTGTCATTTGGTGAATGACAAGCTTTGGTAGAACTTAGAAAGTAGGAAAAGATCAGAATCATAAAAGCAGATAAAAGTAGTTGTATAGTACTTATGGACACTGAGGATTATAATTACAAAATTCTGGATTTGTTAGCAGACACAAATTATTATGAACAAATTTCTGTTAATCTCATTACATATAATTTTAAGAAACTAGATGAGATGTTATTAGATCTATTATATCAAAGTCATACTAAGTCATCTTTATTTCAGTTTTTGAAAGTTGACTGTCCTAAAATGGCTTGTTTTTTTTTTTTTTTTTTTTTTTTGGTATCCCTAAGACCCACAATGACTTGCAGACCAATGAATTGTCATCTTCTAGGCCCATCATTGCAGCAGATTTTAGTAAAACTAACTATTTTTGTGCTTTTGGACTCTGTTCTGAATCCTGTAGTACAGTGTTAAAGATTCTTTCTTAAAGCTACATGGGCTCTATTAGATTTGAATCATCAATACACCTTCACAGGTAATGAAAGAATGATTGTTACATTAACTGTAGTTTCATTATATACCTGTATAGTTCAAGAAGTGGGAAATGACTTTCTTAGAGAATACTTAGGAAAGTTTACTCATTTCAACAATGCTTTTATAAATTTAATTTGTACACTCACCAAAATTGTATTATACAATAACTTTTTCATTTTCAGTGGGAATTATTGTAAACAAAAGTGAGGGGTAGCTATGGGAGCAAGGATGGCACCTTTATTTGCCAATTAAGTAATAAGTTGGTGGGAAACAGAAATTTTAAGTTCCCGCATATTGTTCAACAAGGTAGCCTTTTACAGGAGATGCATTGACAATTTGTTTTTTTTGTTTTTTTATTTGAGAAGGTGATATTAATGAATTTGACATATTTTTATTAGACATTAACACCAGTACCAGTTTTTTTAATTATTACTAAGTGTGGGATAGGGAACATTGTTAAATTTTTAGATGTCGAAACTGAGCTGAATGTGAATGGCAAAGTGTTTCACAGTAGTATTTACAGAAAGCCATCTTTTATAAATAATTATTTCACTTATGACAGTCAGCATCCAAAATTCATGAAAGAAAATGTCACCAAATGGCAATTTATTAGATTGAGTCATCTAATTAGTGATGATTTAACATTCAAAGAAAAAAATTTATACTTAAAGGATTTATTTATGGAAAGATGGTATTTGACATATATGCTAGACAAATGTACTGTAGAGATAAAGAATTATAGGGGTACAAAATTCTCTATTATAAAAACAGGTCTTAAAACACAAAGGCAAAAAAAATTACTTTTCTAATGTAAGGGCATTTTCCCCTCCCTATTTCTTTGGATTCACACAATATCAAGAGTGTATTAAATGACAACTGAAAAATCATTCTTCATAGCAGTGATTTGACATCAGTAATTGGAACTAAACCAAAGTTTAGTTATAAGAAAAAATTTAATTTAAAAGATTTATTTGAGACGACACCCAAGCTCCAATTTTCAGGTAGATTGGCATGTTTAGATGTCGTTGGTGTAAATAGTGTAGGTACATCAATGAGGGCTTGAAAGTAGTCCTAAAACATTCTCACAAATGGACCTGGGCAAGAAAAAGGTTCACATCCCATTCTGTTTATGCTGTTTACATAGCTACATGTGAATCATGTGTAACTTTTATGTTGGTAAAACAACAAGGAAATTGTCCAAAATAATAGATGAATGTACATGGGCTATTAAGAACAAATATTATACAAATGTTTTGGCAAAGCATGCCTCTATTTGTATTGATTTTAGAACATTTTTATTTTGGCATTGATTTTGTAACATATATTCTTTTTAGTGGAGACATAAATAACATTCTTGAAGTTAAAGAAATCAACTGACAAATTTCGTTGCAAGTAATTAGGATACAGATTTAAATGAAAATATTAACATTAAATGTTTATTGAAATCACAACATTTATACAGTCATATATATTGCATCACATGAACAATGAAGTTTATATCTATTTATTGATACTTATATTCATATAGTTTATTATTATTTTTTATTTGAGGACTTTAAATTAAATATATGTGTTTTTTTAAGTTAATTGGCTTATATGTCACATGATGTCTTCTAATTCAAGATGGCATTTTAGCAATTGTTTTTAGGGTCATTTCAGCTCTGATAAAGTTCTAATAAATTACAGAATGAAAGCACTTAGCTAATAAACAGTTGTCTTTTTTGCTGTGTACGTAAAATAGAGTAGTTTTTTGCTATTTTACAATTTACTTTACAATTTCCACAGATGTTTGGATTCTTCTTTTTTCAGTTTTACTCTTGGTGTCTGATTTCAGCCTTTCTTTGCTTTTGTTGGATTAACTGTCATTGCTCCTTGGTAATGTTTTTGATGCCCATATACATATCAAGTATAGCTTTGATGGAAGTTAATAGTACTCCTGTTTGTAGAGAGAAGCTTATTCCATAATTGTGGAAGACATTGTGTTATATATAGGCCACAAGTCTTTGGATTAATGAGACTGATTTTAAGTATTAAGATCAATGCTCTGGGTATGATCTGAGCTGAGATTAAAATTATTAAAAATAAAATCCAGTGGGATAAGTGCTCTACCCTAGTTAACAAATTGTAAAAATAAATAAACAAGATGATCTGATGTTAACTTCCCAGTGGTGCATCCCAGGGATTGATATTGGAATTAAACAAGAACAGACATTTTGTTATAGATTAAAACATTATCAGCCCTATGACAGAGAACAAAGTAACAATTTTTGAAGCTTTTATGAATAGCTCAGTTTTTTCAAACTTGGATGACTTTTTTTCTGTAAGGATTGATTGCACATTCTTGAAGTTCCTTGAAGTGCTGCAGTCTAAGGTTAGAAAATGCAAGACTGTATTCTACAGTGCTTATGTTTGACTTCAGCAAGTTAAGTGGATTCTTCCCCTTGAGAGGTATAGCTCAAAACATTAAAAGCCAGAAAAATTCCTTTTTTCATAGTTT
The DNA here is from genome assembly GCF_019279795.1 of Protopterus annectens. Taxonomy (NCBI): domain Eukaryota; kingdom Metazoa; phylum Chordata; order Ceratodontiformes; family Protopteridae; genus Protopterus; species Protopterus annectens. Next base: position 393,241,511 of record NC_056743.1, on the reverse strand, counting down.
CAAGCATCCATGCTCTCCAGTGGTGGGGGAGGGGAGCATGGCTACTGCACTCCAGTTACTTAAAGATACCAACTCCATAGTGATAAAAAAGGAAAAAAAGTGAATCTTCTCACTGTAGTGAACAGTTGGCTCTAACAGTAAATCCCAGTTTGGTTTTGATAAACTATGATACAAAAAGAAATCACAGTAGAGATATTCAGATGAATTGCACTCATGGCATAGGATAGCCATCTTCAGCAACTTGTCAGATCATAATGGCACTGAGTGGTAAAATTATCTTTCTGAAGTGACTGGGAATGCCATTTAAAATTCAACAGGCTATAGAATATGCAGATATTCCCTGGCCAAAGTCTAATCTGTTGTCTGCTCTTATCATTAGATCTTTGATGAAGGCATAGCTTTTCATGATCTGTACATTAATTTTGCAATAATAATTTATCTTATTTTTGTGAAGTCTTATTGTTCGACATTTACTGTCATTAAAGGCAAGGTTATTACCACTACACCAAGAGTGCATTTTGGAGACCACCTGGGAGAACATTGTAGCATTTTGCTGGAGTAATTATGTTACCTAGGTTGCAAACATTAGCATGCTTTGCTCATGTATAGCCTATTTTCCTATTTTATATTGAGAGGAATTGGCTAAGAAAAGTGGCCCAGAAACAGAGACCTGTTGGGCATAAGTTGTAGGACCTGTTGGGATATACAGGTAAACCTGACACTGACTTGTGTTCCATGCCTTAACCATATTTTACTCTCCTGAATTACATGTGGATTAAATGGTTTTGATTTGTCAAATATTCACTTACCTGGAATTGCATAAAAAGCCATAACAAGGGCAAGATAAGCAGTATGCACTGTTAACCATTCATCAAAAGCTGATGTAACCTGTTCAAAGTATGCAACAAAATTTAATGGCAAGATCACCCCTTAGTAAACCTGTTTCTGTAACGTAGGTCCCTACATTTTAATTTAAGCTGATGTAACCTCTTCAAAGAATGCAACAAAATTTAATGGCAAGATCACCCTTTAGTAAACCTGTTTCTGTAACGTAGGTCCCTACATTTTAATTTTTAATAAGCTTCATTATGACTTTATTTTTGATTTGACATAGAATAGTGCTCAAACTGATGAGTATGAACTGACAGCACTACAGACCGTTTCTATAGGTAAATGACATGATCAATGCCATGGTATTTTGTTGGAATTTTAATTAATATAATTTACAGTTGTATTTTCAAACTTTTCTTTCAGTGTTATAGTGTTAAGTTTTGGATCAAATAAAAAAACATAATTGAGGTTTTTAGGGAGTATTTATTCCATGCAGTATTTGAGGTACTAGTTATCATATCTCCTGTTATATGACACGTCTTCCATTCTATCAGTACTATTCCAACACCTTATTTTCTTTGGTTATTATCAAGCAAGCATGCAGATTTGCTAGACCCTGTGGCTGAGTGATCACTTAATTTCTTATTGATAATTTGTTACATTCACAATTTTAATTCAATTTTCTGATTAAATCAATGAATACTTTATTATTGCTTTTAAACTGTGACATAAACATCTATATGTGGATGCCTATAAATGATAAGGAAAGTAAGTAGGTTCTGAATTTGATTCAAACTATTTATGACTAATATAATTTTTGAAAGCTAATTAGTATCACTTTTTCTGTTGTCTATGTTATTTATTTTGTTTTTGCTGAATGTATCTCTGTATTTGTGTCTTAATGGTGTGTTATCATGAATGCAGGAGTTAATAGCATTATACAACTACTTGAATGTATCTTAAACTGGATTTACTGGGTCACTGAGGATAGTTTACATCTGGCAAGTCCACATCTGCCAAAGCTTGAAAAGAACAAAAGAAAGCAAAACAAATGAGAAATAAAAAATATTTTTTTTCATTTACATTGTGACAGAACCATTTTGCAACTTTATGCCTCCTCTTACACCCTCTTACTTTAATATCCTAATCCCATTGTCATGCAGTTGCAGATAAAAAGAAAACCCACAATTGCACTAACACAAATAAGTCCCACTACCAGTGATGTCCAGTGGAAAACAACAATATCTGAGCTGTACCTTGATAAATTCTACCAAGTGACTTGAAACATCATCCAATTTATACTCAACCAAGAGAAGGGAGGCAGGGATCTCAATCCATTTTCTAGGTATCTAATTTATTGCATCATTTGTTTTATTGTCAAAAATTGCATTTATGAGTGAGTTTCATTTTAGGCTTAGATTAATGAAAGTGTGAAGCAGAACGCTCTTCATTGGCTCTGAACAATGGTAAGCACCACTTTTGCCCTTTATAAAAAAGTTGCTTGTCATTCAAATGTGGCCTACATTTTCTTTATGTTATAATGATCTCCTTACTAACACAGGAAAAGTTCAAACAAGTGAAACAAAAAGCTGAATGTAAGCACAGAATGCCAATTTTTATTCCAGTTGTGATAAGTGCTACATCAACCATAAACACACAGACACACACACACACACACACACACACACACACACACACACACACACACACACACACACACACACACACACACACACACACACACACACAAACACACACACTCACACACACACACACACACACACACACACACACACACACACACACACACACTGCCAGTTGCGCAGACATGGTATGTTCATTTTTTTCTAAATGATCTGCTTGTTGATGCTGAGAATGTTCACACGTCATGTCCTAGAGTTTCAGACTTCATATCCTTCAGAAAAATGTTGCTAACACAAATCCTGTTATTCTAGCAACTTTTTAAGTTTATAGGAGCAATATTTTAAATCTCTCCATATTTTAGGGCCTTTGTCCCCCCATTATTTTTGGCTTTTTCTAGATTTCTTGGGCTAAGGGGTTAAAAGGTATGCGTCCAATGATCATTTGCAATATCTTTAATTATTCACTTCATGCTATTTACCTTTGCACTGTATTGCTGTATCAGATCTAATATTGCCTTATATTCTCTATTTAATACTTTTTTCTGATCTGCCATTTCTGTTCTGGACTCAGTTATAAAATCTAGTATTTGTGGTTTAACAAAATTCTTATTCAACTTCCACATATCGTCACTGAACTGTAAGATTAAAATTGTATGTGCAAGTTGAGTTGTGTTCAATAAACAAAGTGATTGTTTAGCTTCATCTTATTTTAATAACTCATCTCATACTGTCTCATACTACACCCCTTGACTATCTAAACAAACCAAGAAGCTGACAATTAATAGAGACAAAGCATGGAAATAATGTCAAATGTTAAAACAGCTAATAACCTTCAAATTTTCAGATAACTTGGTAATCACGTGATAACATATAAACAATTATAAGAAGCAATTTTACATGTACCTGCAAACCAGCCAGAACATAATCCTAAGAGGTTCTGGTCATCAATTGGTACTCTCTTACATCCTGGTTCATAAAGAAAAAATAATCCAGTCCATCTCCTAAAAGCACCACCTTACAAACTGCAAACCTTCTCATTAGATATTTTCCTGAAGGCACCTCTACCATAATAACTACTCCAGTCCTATTATGAATAATTTTCTAATCCTTTTTGCACTAACACACATCTCCCATATCTGTCAACCACCATCCATTCAAAAAACAATTGATCACCACTAATCTTCTCTCTTTCAGTCTAATTCCAGTCCCTACCAACACCACAAAAATATTACTTAAGCTAAAACCTTGCTCTTCCTCTGTTGACAATCTCCCCATTGAATTCCATAGATTAACTGCTGAATCCATATCCTCCCCAGACAATATTCTTTTTAATAGACCTATATTTTAGACTTATGTAACCTCCCTATGAAAAAAGAAATATATCACACCTTATGCAAAGGTGGCAACTTAGCAGATGTAACTAACTTTTAACTTTTAACCCATTGTATGCAATACTGTCCCATCTCAAAAATCTTAGAGAAATGCATTCTCAAGCAACTACTCCACTACCTCCTTCAGAATCATCATTTAACCTCCACTCAACATGGCTTTTAGCTTGGTCAAAGCACAATTTCTAAACTATGCCTTACAGTCCTTCAAGGATATCATAAATAAAACCAGGTACTCTGGTAAATTTCATTCTGCTCTCTTCCTCAATCTGTCTAAAGATTTTGATACTATCTCTCACTGTAAACACTTGAATCAACTATTCTACATTGGCCTTTCCCTTAGTGCACATAACTCTTTTAGCTATTTATCCAATAGACAGCAACCAGTAAAATGGCAAGACTCCATCTTCCCATCACCATGGGTATTCCACATGGATTTATTCTTGGTCCTCTCCTTTTCAATATATTTATCAATAACCTTTATACATCATCTGCCAAGCTTCTATCCTATATGCAGATGACTCCATACTCATTTGCTCCTCAGATAACCTGCTACATCTACAACAAGTTACACAAGAACCCTTCACTTCTGTAGAGAACTGAATTACTAATTCCCATCTTCTACTTAACCCAGAGAAAACCAAGTTACTCTTATTTGCCCCAAAAGCATACTGTAAAGGCAAATCCAATTCCAATATTTATTCCTCAAATAATACAGAAATTGAAATAGTCTCCCACACAAAACTGTTAGGAATGGCAATGGATGGGAATCTCATATTTGACCTTTATGTTCAAAATAATATAACAAAAAAAAATCAGAAAAACCTAGGAATGCCCCACAGACACAAATCTTTTCTGACCAATTACACAAAAAACACCTTTTCAACCACATACCTCCTACCTTCACTCCTATACAGACAGCAACCCTTATCATCATGCAAGCCACTCTCAAACGTAAACTGGAAGTCTGATATAATAGATTTGCAAAATTTGCAGCCAGTTCAACCCATTATATTGATCACTGCACTGCACTAAAGACACTTTATCTGCTAGGCCTTCCATATCATCTAGCTTGCATACAATTACTTACGATCTATAATATGATATACAAACCTTTGTTCTGTTCTGTCCTTACTACTGTTCTACATATCTACCACCTAACAGATCTGTCTGATCTGATGATAAACATCTTCTTGCCATTCATAAACCTAACAAATCCCCAGGGCATAGCCTTTACTCTTACTATGTGGTAAAAAAAATAAATAAATAAGGCAGTACCCCACCCACACCTGGGTAACTCAGATCATCTGGCTATCATGCTAATCCCTGCATACAAACCACTATTAATAAGAAGCAAGCCAACCAAGAAGCAAATAAGAGTATGGTCAGAGGGAGCAGTCTCAGCACTCCAGGACTGCTCTGAGAACATGGACTGGAATATGTTTAAGGACACAACTACGGGGAACCAACACATCAATGTGGATGAGTACACAGAACCTGTGTTGGCATACATATCTAAGTATGTGGATGATGTGACAGTCAACAAGACCATCACCATAAGGGCCAACCAAAAACTCTGGATCACAAATGAAGTATATGAGCTCCTAAGAGCATGCAATGCTGCCTATAAGGGAGGACACAAGGATGCCTTCAGAGAGACCAGAAAGAACCTGAATAGGGGAATAAAGAAGATAAAGCATGCCTACAGACAGAAAATCCAGAGTCACTTCTCAGACCTAAGGGACTCCAGACATCTGTGGCAGGGAATACAATCCTTAACAGACTACAGACCTGTATCATCAAAGTGTGATGACAATACCGAATTTTTAAATGAGCTCAACACCTACTTCAGCAGGTTTGATGAAGGAAATGGCACAAAAGCCATGAAACTTATCACCGGGCAAAATTAAGCAGTACTCTGCCTCAATTCAGCTGATGTTCAGAGAACTCTAAGCTGGGTAAACCCAAGAAAAACGGCTGGACCAGACAACATTCTGGGGCATGTGCTATGAGACCATGCTGTTCAACTGATGATGGTTCTTACTGACATATTTAACACATCTCTATGTTAGGCCTTAGTACCCAAGTGCTTCAAAAATACAGCAATCATACCGGGTCTATATTAGAACATCAAAACTGACAATGTTGAATGCTCACATGAGAGAAAAATCACGTCTTTGAAGTTTATTAATTTTGTTCATGGTACAGTGAAGACTGGGATTTTTGCCCTTTCCTCACTGTAGTGCGATCTCAGAGTAGGAATATATAATTAGCGGTGGTGGGGATGGGGTGGGGGGTGCAGCCCCCCACAATACCATTGTCGAGTACATGAATTTTCACTCATGTGAGTGTTCAATGTTGTCGGTTTCAATGTTCTGCTATAGATGCATCATACCACTACCCAAAAAAGTCTCAACCAGCAAGGCTGAATGACTATCGTCCTGTAGCTTTCACATCTACCTTAATGAAGTGCTTCAAAAGTAAAAAAAAAAAGGCCCTGGTAATGAACAGATGGAAAAAACACTCAAAAGCACAAAATCCACCAAGGCAAGCTCAAATAAAGAAGAACCAATGTATAGACACAAAAAACGTTTTATTCAGTTTCATCCACACAGACTTCATGAGAACTCTGTGTGGATGAAAGTACTTCAAGACTGGTCAAAGACTATTTAACAGCAAATCTCTCTGTAGAACTGGACCATCTCCAATTTGCTTATTAGTCGAACTGCTCCACTGCAGATGCCATCTCACTGGCACTGCACACATCCATGGAAAACAAGAACTGTTATGTCCAGCTATTATTCAATGATTTCAGCTCTGCCTTTAACACAGTTATAAACCAACATCTATGAGAGAAACTGATTCACTTGGGTGTTACCACTCCCTTGTGTAACTGGATTTTAGGCTTCCTCATTGACAGACCACCAAGAATGAGTGTAAGCAATAACATCACAAAGAGCACTGCATTGAGCACTAGAGTACCTCAAGGATGTGTTCTCACTCCTCTGCTGTTCACCATGCTGACCCATGCCTGCACAGCTAGGAAGAGCTCAAATTACATCATCAAATTCACTAATAACACTACAGTAGTAGGCTTAATCAGCAATGGTGATGAAACAGCATTCAGGAAGGAGGTGAAGCATCTGATTGACTGGTGTGGCAGCAACAACCTGGATCTGAATGTAAACAAAACCGAAGAGGTAATAGTGGATTTCAGGTAAAACCATGAGGCACATCTCCATCTCATAATCAAGGGAGAAACAGAAGAAAGGGTGAAGACCGCCAAATTCCTGGGGATGCACATCACAGAAGACTTAACATAATCCATCAACACATATCACATTGTCAAGAAGGCACAGTATAGGCTCCATTTCCTATGCACATGGAAAAGAGTAAACCTTTCATCTTTGGTCGTCACAACCTTCTACAGAGTCACCAATGAAACCATTTTGACAAGCAGTATCACACTGTGGTATGGGAACTGAAATGCTACAAATCGAAAGGCTCTACAAAGGGAGGTGAGGGTGGCAGAAAAGATCACCAGGTCCACATTTCCATCTATACAGGATCTGCACTCTGCACGGTGTCTCAATAGAGATGCAAAGATTGCCAGAGACAGAATCCACCTGGCTCAGGTACTGTTCTTCTGCTTGAATTTCGACAAGCACTTCAGAAGTACACATTGCAAAACAACTTGATTCAGAAATATCTTCTTTTCTCAAGCTATCAGACTACTAAACTTGAGTAGCAATGCTAGCGATCAGGTCACCTAGTCAGAGGCTACACAGTCTGAAGGGAATCTCTTTCCTTAAAGTGCAATCAATCCACTGTTATGTTCTTCTCACCTGCGTAATAGCGCATTGAAAGCTTCTTATTTTTTTTGTGCAATAACTCAAAGAACAAGTTACATTCCTTACAATTGAAAGTGCTCTAGTCTCAACTGTGCAATATACCTACCTGTGCAATGCTAAGTGCTGCTAATAGATAGAGAAACAAAAATGTAATCTTATCCCAGTGTCATGTCAAATGTTACAAATGTTTTTATTTATATCTGTTATATTTCTTGTATTGTCTGCACAAAGTGCTCAAACCAATTAAATTTCATTTAGCCTGCACTGAGGTGTGGGTATAAATGACAATAAAGTTTATTTTGACTTTGATAAAAAAAGCTTGAACTCTAGTCCTCTGTTTATCAGCTCTAACTCCAACCATCATGCCTGTGCCCTTGGCTCTTCTCTTGTTCTAGTCTTGCTTGAAGTTTTACCCTCTTCTACAGCATTTTTCTTCTCTATTTCCTATCTTTTTTTTTCTTATCCTCTGACTGAATCATTAATCCAGAGTCCATAACTAATAGGTATTTCATTTATTAGGCTTTGAGGTACTTGCTTTGCCCTCATCTTTCTAGTTGCTTACAATCTCAACCGTTACGTTCATATTTTTTAACTATGTCTCTTTTGTGCCTTGTCTAATACAGCCATATCATGTTTCCTGTCTCTTAATATAAGGCTTTTGCTTTGCCATGTTTACTGTCTCTTTTGAAAATTTTAAGTCAAATACATACATAGCATACAGCATACCCTCGTATCTTATGTGAATTTCCTTTCTACAGATACTGGACTTGCACCGATGAATGCTCCCCCATAAGTTAACCTTTGTTTGTTTTCTTATTTATTAATTCTTATGTAAAAATTTGCAACTGCAGTTTTTCTGTATTATTGAGGCTTTATATATTTCCCCATTTTTGTAATTGTGTCTTTTTAAAATGTTGTACATGGAGCTTTTCTCCCTGGGTCTCCACTGAAAATGGATACTTTCGGCCTAGTCAGACTTCCCCAATTTCAAGCAGTGGATAAATAAATAAATAAATAAATAAATAAATAAATACATACATAAATAAATCTTTTTTTCACCTGCACCTAAAATCTCAAATATATTAATCTAAGCTGTGTGGACATAATATTATCCCTCCAAATCAGGAAGTCTCCAACTTCCCTGTTCCTCTGTCAGTATGTGTTTTTCCAAATGTGCTCTTTCTATCTACTATCCCCAAAATGTATATTCTTCCATATCTGATATCTCAGTTGATACTTGTAAGCCTGACCTAAATAAAGGCCAGTAGGACCAAAAACATAGTAATAGCTTGTATTTTGTAATCAGTCCTACCTTTGCTTTGGATTAATAGAAGTAATAACTTTGAAATAATTCAAGTTGTGGTATTTATTTATTTGTATGTCTGTCTGTCTATTTATTTATTTATTTATTTATTTTGGAGGTAAAAATACTAGTTTGATTTGCTTTAATTAAATGTAATAAAGTATACTATCTTACTGCTGTGCAGAGAGAAGAGCATTTTAGACGCATTAATAGAAAGGTAGGGAGACACAGGAAGGTATTCAGAAATGGTTATTTTCTCTTAGAGTAGGAAATCTGAATTTTTAAAACTGTTCAAACAAGCAAGAGAAGATGCTGACAGCTTATTGTCACTTGCAAATGGCTTTTATCAACTTATTGATTGTCTCCTGCAGTGTCCTACTTAAACCATTGTGTTTCTGCCTCACATAAATGACCTTAAAATTCAAAGGAAAAATATTTACCAGTACCTATATATCATATTATTTAGCATGCTCTGCCCCTAAATGTAAATGGAAAAACACAGCTAGAGGTCTGTGCAAATATGTGAGTGAGTGAGTGAGTGAGTGAGTGAGTGAGTGAGTGAGTGAGTGAGTGAGTGAGTGAGTGAGTGAGTGAGTGAGTGAGTGAGTGAGTGAGTACATGTCTCTGGGCATGCATCTGTGAACTCACGTTTATGGGTTCATACATTTTAAGGGTAATATGTTGAAGGGAACATTTAGCAAGACAAAAAAGCTCTAGTCAGTTGGTGAAAACTACATATAACTTATAGGCCGAAGTTATGATAATTGACATTAACTTTTTCCCAAGATAATTCTACATAATCAATAACATGATTTCAAGAATAGTGCAAGTTAAATTCAAACAGATTAATATTTTTGTTCTTATAGTTGTTTAGGATTCAAAGTTCACAGATGCAAAAATAAATAAAAATAGCATCTTCCATGAACCCAAAGACAAATGTATGCTAAAGTTCCAAAACTTTAAATTATGACATTTAGTATGTTTCTTGTTTTAGCACCTTAATGCTAGGCTAAAATCTTGCAGGAAGATAGACCTAACATATAAATGGATCAGATTTGGTAGGCGAGGCTGCATGTAACTGCATCCAGTTCTTAGAATTTCTGTATTCATTTTATATTTAACCAAGCCTGCAACAGCTCTCTGATGAAGCTAGCATTACTTAGTTTAGCAATATCTCCATATTGTTCCATATTTCAAAAAAAAATGGCAGACTTTACATAGAGTGGGACTGTGTTAAGGTACACATGGTTTGGGAATACTTGTTTAGCATACTTGTTAAACAGGGTATAATTAATTTAGTGCCATCATGGAACAAATGAATTCTAAATATCAAACACAGGAAATTTTCAACACTCAATTTTGTTAACAGCTTTACATTTTCTGGTGAGAAATTGGTCTTGTGGGTATAAGTTACACATGGTGGAAAAAATTAAATTCTGACTTTAATCAAACTGCCTTCTATCTGGAGAAAACACTGGGCACAATGCCTCAGCATGTGGTGCTTTTTGTAAGAGTTCTTCCTAGAATGAGAAAGAATAAATCAGAGGTCTTTAATAACTCTACAATGCTCTTGGTAAGAGCCAAATGTAAACATAAATTTTGGGTTGGGCAGGAGAGTAGCATTATCATATGCTGATTATTATATCATTATATTTATTTGATTGTATTACTAATATTAGCTAAAATACTATAAATACTGTGAACTCAAATACTCATCAGCTTAGCTCTGTTTTGATAGTTGAAAAGAAATATTCTTAATAAAGCTTGATTCTTAAAAACACTGTTAAAAGACTACAAAATCATTGTCATAAAAGAGAAATGCAGGAACAACTAACATAACTTTGTGTCTAAAGTGTTGAAAGCAGATATCAGAACTTTAAAAATGTTAAAAGGGACGTGACCAATATGGTGGATTGAGTGCAGCAGTGTTTCATTGGTGTGTACTATTACAGTGTCCTTGAAATTATTTATTTTTTACCTACCCTGATCGATCTGTTTTACTGCCATCAGCCTCTATGATCAGCCTAAAAGATGGAATGTTTCCCTCAGTTATTTTCTTATGACTCTTGGCAATACTAAAAAGATCCGTCTTTGGAAGATCTATCTGTAAAAAACAAAAGTATGTATGTCAATCTGACCCTGGTGTAACAAATCTGACAAAATACTGTCTATCTTACTAAAATGGTGATTAATGTCATTAATGGAAGTTGTTTCATAGTAAACAGTGCCCGTCAACATGGTTAACAAAACATCAACATGATCAGTTTGATTCATAAGAACAATACCATTCCCTTTGTCCATTTCAATATTTTTAGCCTATTTACTTTAAGCTCAAACAAAGCTTGCCTTTCCAATGATGTGAGATTAAAACATTTTTTTAGTAACTGGAGCATTGACAAGTTCACACATGTCATTCTCACAAATATCTGAAAAATAACCAAAAATATATACCAATGTACGCTAAGAAGGACCGTAGCTCACTGCAAATGCTTACTTTCAAAATTCACTTTTAATAGAAAACAAATAAAAATGAACCCCTGAGGGTTAAAACTATTTTACACACAGGTTAAGTGCTTTCATCTGCTAACTGCAGACTTCAGCAGAACAATGAAATGTGTGTTTCTCCCCCCTATATAATACATTTTCAAAAAAATCAAGATCCATTGGGAATGCTCAATCAATTGACCTTCTCATGAATAAAACAACCGTTTGAATATTCATTAATTCTGCTCATTCAGCCTACACAGTTTTATATTACACCTTGTTACCATACAGTTTGTAATATACCTATAAAACAATCACATGTACATATGTATATTGCATTTTGGTTTAAAAACACATTTATACATTATTAAATAATTTGTGATATGTTAAGAAATATATGTAATTCTTTAGAACGCAATATTACACTTTTATTAAATAGTATAAGAACACACACTTTGATTTTTCAAGATACCAGTGGGAATGGAATTAAATGCAGAAAATAAAAAAGAATGCAATTTGTTGTTTGACAGTTTTGCTTTTAAATTTATGGAGTTTCTAATCAAATGTAATGACAACAAGTAATGTCATTTGTTAAAGGATGTTGAACAAGTGAATGAAAAAATACAAAAAGATATGTTATTCAACCAGTGAGAAAAATTATATGTGGAGCAATATGACTTTATAGATGATAATAGTAAGAAAATATTTAATAAGAAGTGTCGCAAATTACAATGCGATATTGAATAGTATGATAAACAAATATCTTATACATGGAAGAAGGAAGACAGAGCAAGCAATAGTATTTATGGTACAGGTAGGAAATTTTACCCTTACATGGACAGAAATGAAAACAGAACACATTACAATGATGAAAACGTTTTTTTAGGCAGGAATCCACAATGGACAGGGGAGTTCAGGGATGCTTGGAGGGGGGTAGAACAGAAGAGATGAGGGTGCATCATTGGCAGGGGAAGGAAGGATGGCAAAACAAGACAATGAAGTGGAGATAAAGCAGCATAATGCTGTACAATTCAGTATGGGGCAATTTAATATATATATGTGTGTGTGTGTGTGTGTGTGTGTGTGTGTGTGTGTGTGTGTGTGTATGTATATATATATATATATATATATATATATATATTTAAATAAAATTACACACACTTAAAGGTTGAGAAAACTCACTTCATGTTGTTTACAAAAGGAATGAAATATGTTCCTTATGAAAAATTCAATGTAGTAGATATCTTCTTGGTGTTTAAATTATACTTAAGGAAATTATATGTGGCCATACACTTTCAGGACAACCAAAGAAGTGTACAGGAGAATGTGTTTAAGAAAAAAAGTAAATATATGCCCCCTTTACATCCTACATTAGTTACGTATGAGAGGTTGGTCATAGAGGAAATGTATAAGTTACAAGAGAAGTGTATGAAGGGAAAGAGAAGGTGCAACTTAAGCAGGAAGAAAAACAAATTATTAATTGAAATATGTTATGAGACCGACATTCGAGTTATGAAACCAGATAAGGGGGGGGGTGTAGTATTAATAGAAGCACAGGATTATAATAAAAAAATTTAAAATATTACATAATGATAGTAAGTATATGGTATCTTCTATTAATGAAGTAATTATCGGGCACAGAAGGATTGATTTATATCTAGAGGAGTTCCTTTTGGACAACAGGATAGATATGAATTTGTAGAATTTTTTGAGAGTGGAACATTCAGTACTTGCCACCATAGTAGGAATCCCAAAGACCCATAAAAGTTTTGAAGATTCCCCCTTACAGGCCCATTATTTCCAGTAGTAGGTCTAAGACATTCCCATATGGGAAAGTAATAGATGGATGGTTAAAACCAATATATGATAGAGTGCACTATATAGTGAAAGATTCATGGGACTTTTTGGGAAGGTTGAAACCAGAAGTTTGGAAGGAAGGGTTAGTGTTTGTAACCATTGATGTGGTGGACTTGTTCTCCTGCATCCCAAAGGAGGAAGGACTAGAAAGGTTTAGTAACAGTATTCAGAAGTACATGAACTTTGAGTGGGAAAAGACTAGTTTAATTTGTGAGTTTATGTCTATTGTATTAGATTTTAATTACATCTGGTTCAAGGGTGAATACTATAGACAAAAAGTGGGGTAGCTATGGGGGTGGCGTGCACCCCCATATATGCAAATATGGTGTTAATAGATTGGGAAAGTGAATATATTTTGGATAGTCAATATGCTAGTAAGGTTTTTGGATTACATTTTTATTTTATGGGATGGTACAATAAGTGAAGTAGATGCATTTGTAAAGTATTTGAATGATACCAGTAGTTATTTAAAATTCACCCATAGTAGTAGCACGACAGGGATAGCATATTTAGACACTTTTGTATCGAATGGGACAGCAGGATTTAAATCCAGAATGTACAGAAAAGAAACATGTAGCAACTCATATTTAGAATATACTAGTTGTCACCCAGCAAGTCAAAAAAAAGAGCATCATTAAGGGTCAGTGCATAAGA
>NC_056743.1:393187500-393222500 GCF_019279795.1 Protopterus annectens | reverse complement strand
TGTAGGTTTAATCCTGTTTGGGTGGCAGTAAGCAATGCCCACACTGGTTAGGCAATGTAGAAGCTAACTCAGTGTAAGACGCCATAACTGGAGGTCAGCAATGCTGAGCCTCACGCAAACCAGCGCATACCAGCCTACAATTGCTCTACAGTGCCTTAGTCACTCTGTAGCCAACAACTCTCATCATGCCCATTAACAAAATAATCTGCACTCCCAGGTTGCAACCCCCGACCCTGCACACTATAGTCAAAGTGAGTTACCACTAAGCATGGCAGATACACATTCAGCTGCTGTTATCACAAACATATCACCCAGCACAGTCATTCAACAGTATAGGAAATGTATGTAAGTATGTAGATTAGATTAATACCAGCAAACATGTGTATATTGCTCAATCACAGTATTTCGAGCAGTCTATGTGTATCAAAGAACAGTGCCTGTCCAATCATACAGTGAGAACAGTAGTCTTGCATAATACTGAAGAGAATAATGAAAAACGGTGTACGCCATGGGAGCGTGTGGGCGTCCTTCATGCACAGAATGTCACACCTGGGGCGTCAGTTCTGTGGAACTGGGAGATGAGGCTGGCCAGGTGTGTGAGCAAACTGCTGCTTCTCAAACCCCTGGCAGGATGCTACCAGTGGGAGAAACAGCGTAGACCAGCTAAGTGTAATCCTGATGCAACAACAGGTCCGTCCTGCCAAAAATTGCGAGTCACATCGATGTTTCCACCAGTATCAGAGGAGGATCAAGGGAAGGCTCATACGTACGTGGACTAAACGGATGAAGAGCCTGCAGAAGCTTGGGATGAGACAGTATACTGGAGGTGTACCGAGACGTGCACTGAGGACAATGTGTGGAGGTGTGGTGTGGCTGGCCTAGCAACTGGAGAATGGATGGATGCTGTCTATGTGGAGCTTGGGGGCTGGGGGAAGGAAACATGGGTATGACAGTATGGTAGAAATATGCAAATGAAGCAGAACAGCAATAGTGTAGTGGGTAGAGCATCCGACCAATGAGCAGGCTTTCCCAGTTCGAGTACCACTGTAGCACAGTCTATTTTACATTAAATAGCATATGTGTATATATATATATATATATATATATATATATATATATATATATATATATATATAAACTGGAGTACCGCAAGAAATGCACATATGATGTATCAGTGTCAGATGGAATAAGGCACTAGTAAGCAGGTGTAAGCACAAATAAGCAATAGTAAGTATATGTATGCATTAGTTAGTGGGCTTAAAGCCTTACAACTGCTTTAAAGTGCCTTAATCACTCTGTATCCAGTGGGCCTTTGTCAGCCTAGCAACAAAATAAACAGCCAAGCAGGTCACAAACCCAAGACCCTATACACCATAGTCCCAGTAGCTATCCACCAAGCCATCATAAAAGTACAGAAGAATGAGGTAGTAGTAAACATGTCTCCACCATAGTATAACCAAACTGAACCTGTGAAAGGCATTGGTATACAGTCAGACGTGCCATAACTGACTACAGAACACACATATAAGTCCAGATATGAGGTGTTATTGTAATTAAGTGTTGAAGTTCCCAGGACCCCATACAGTGTACGTACACATGTCTCAAGAATACAAGACACATATATAACAAGTGATGAAGGGGAAATCAATGCCAAAAGGCAAATATGTAAATGAAATAATAAGCACTGCTAAGCATAGCCCAGCACTGCTTCCCAGACTACTGGCAGGATACTACCAGTGGGAGAAACAGTGTCAACCTGCTAAGTCTAATCTTAAACAAATGCATGTCCATCCCTGGCGGGAAGACCCCAAAAATCCCACTAAAAGGAATCTTTGGAGTAACATACCATGCCTCAAAGGTAAGCAAAGAAGGTTACGTATGTTCACGGACTAAATGTGTGGGAAGCCTGAAGATCCATGGGTTGGGACAACGTATGTGAAGGGTCCCAAGAAGTGGAGAGTGAGCAATGTGTAGTGGTGTGGTTAGAGTCAGCTGGAACCTGTAGGAAGGATGACTGATATGGAGGAGAAACGGTGGAGGGGGGGATAATGGGTATGACATTATGGACAGAGGCATGTCGGGGTTGGATGAACCCATTCTAATGGGGCCGGCTCATGGATGTCAGCAAGAAAGGAGGGGTGGAAACAGGGAAGTAACTGAGACATACCATTTCCCATGGAAAACCACGTTATGAGTAATATGTATGTTGCATAACCCATGGAATAACATATATATATATATATATATATATATATATATATATATATATATATATATATATAATATATATATATATATATATATATATATATATATATATATATATATATATATATATATATGTAAACTGGAGTACTGCGGCCACGAAATAACACACACATATATAAACTGGAGTACTGCGGCCACAAAATAACACACACACACACACACACACACATATATATATATATATATATATATATATATATATATATATATATTAACTGGAGTACTACAGGAAATGCACATGTGAGGTGTCCATATCATAATGCATAAAGCAGTAGATAGGTTAAGCAGCAATAAGCTGTAGTAAGCATATGTCAGCACTAGTAAGCGAGTTTAAGTTTAAGTTTACAGGCTCAACAAATCTGACACAAACTATCTGTAAGCATATGTAACCGGAGGTATGTGTTTGCATGAGGGTAAGCACTTTGTACACAAAGTAAGCAATTTCGAGGCTAACCTGGTGTAACTGGATGTTACCTGCAGTTAGCAATGCTTACCATTGCGCAAACATGCTTACAACTGCTTAAAAGTGCCTTAATCACCCTGTATCCCTCCACCCTTGTTCAACTCAACAACCACATTGACAGCTACTGCAAGGCCCAAATCCAGAACCCAGCATACCACAATCATAGTGAATTAACACTACACCATGTTGGATATACATAAATCCCATGTATTCCCAGACATATCATGCAGCACAGTCAATCTGCATAAGGGGAATTGTACTAATATCATACCACTCAACCTCTTATTGCAACCATTCTGCACACAGTGTGACAAAAGTGGGGTACAAATTGGGATAAATGTGAAATATTGTTCTTATACATGTAAAATGTTGCTAGTTAAACAGTGATCTGTTGTAGCACACATAATCTGAACAACATGAAGTCAGAAACTATCATCATTCCTGACTGACCACATGCCTGACATCATCCACGTCAATTGGCCAGATGAATGTGGGACAGGCCAATATTGTGAGATACTCATGCATGGAGATATGGACAGTTATAGATCTGTAAATGTAAAGAGATACACAGGTACATATAAATGTATGACACACACAAATCATATCACATCAATGGTATATAGGTAGATAGATAAATATGTTCACATA
Organism: Protopterus annectens; assembly: GCF_019279795.1. Taxonomy (NCBI): domain Eukaryota; kingdom Metazoa; phylum Chordata; order Ceratodontiformes; family Protopteridae; genus Protopterus; species Protopterus annectens. The sequence goes on along the minus strand of NC_056743.1, from coordinate 393,219,121 downwards.
TATTTAGATATATATCTAAATATACATATATATATATATATATATATATATATATATATATATATATATATATATATATACGGAAAGATATGTGAATTGCATCTCCATACAGGAAAAGCAACCGGAACCTCCACCACAAAATAACTGACCTTATGCACACTTAATGGGGGTGGGGGTGGGGGTTCAAATGAGGGATACCTGGTGATTACTGCTATGTTCCCCCCACCACAGCCGTAACAGATATTCTGTGCAATGCAATATCCAGCACATACAGTTCTTGATCCCAGGACCCTCCACAACACAGCTACAATGGTTTAACAGTAATCCAGTACAACTGCAAAAAGTCAGGGCAATATCTGAAACATATCATCCAGTCCATTCACGCAACTGTACAGAGACTAGAGGTATCTTTGTGTAAATATATTAATATCTACACTGATACAACATATCTATATATGTATATATATATATATATATATATATATATATATATATATATATATATATATATATATATATATGCATTTCTAACACTATATACATATATTTTACTATATATGAACATATATACATGCAAATGCCTACATCAACACAAATATGTGTCTACACCTATATGTGTACATATACACAGCAAGTTACATATTTGTACACAGATATACATCTATGTAGGTATATATGGACATAGTTATATATATATATATGTCAGCAGATATACATATATATATATGTATATATATATATATATATATATATATATATATATATATATATATATATATATATATATATCAGTATATATGGCCATACATCTGTAAATAGCTAAGGCAGATTAACAAACGCACATATGTCCACATGCACCATTAATGGGGTTGAGAGACCCCCACACACTATACATCTTGTACAAATAGGCATCCTCCCCACAGCCAAACACATCCGCCCTGCAATACATTACCAAGTGTTGCATATCCCTTAACAAGGACCTGACACAACATGGGCACAGAATGTTAACAGTACTACATCCCACCTGTATGATGTCAGGCTAGTATTGATGACATATCATGCAGTACAGTCTGCCTCCCATAGGTAATGTAAAATGTGGAAGCCATCAACATCCCCAGGATACAGATACACAGACACAGATATGCAGATACATATATACATATGTACATAGATATGTGTGTGTGTGTGTGTGTGTGTGTGTATATATATATATATATATATATATATATATATATATATATATATATATATATATATACATACATATATACACATATATATGGATATACATGTGATTACACATAGACACACAGATATATGTACAGTAAGATACATATGTAGAAGGTGCACACAATATGGAACAGCCACTATGCCTACAGTTAACACCTGAACAACTGGACACTGTATGGGCCACCCATACAACTGACAATTGTTGCCTGCAACATATACCCACAGAGAGGTCATAAAGAAAACACCACACACAGGTTTGCAGGAATGGAATACCTTTCATTGTATACTATTACAGTTCTATATGCCATGTCATATAGCTGTTCAGACACAAACATCCATATAAACAGACGAATGCAACTGTAAAACAGTTATAGTAATACAGTACTCTGGAAAGGTTCACAACTGTTGCTGTCCAGGCCAAGCCATTCAAATTGTACAATAGTGAGGACAGACTGGGCCACAGGATACCAAACGATCAACAGTATGTAATGCAGGTGTATAGTTCAGCAGCCTCTATCTACCCTCTGTACAAAATCAATAGGTGGTAAAGATGTCATGTGACCAAATGGGTTGTAACTGTTACATAACAAGGCATAACTGACACCATCACTTGCACACTGACAAACAGAACAGTCTATATTGCAGGAGACAGTAGACTTGCATTAACCCAATATATGTAAGTAATGTAAATATAGGTGAAGTATACGTTACTTTACATCCAGATAGCTTAAGGCAGCTCACCCCTGATACCCCCACATATTTAACAGCCTAGGTCATTTATGGTGCCCCCCCGTCTCAATAATACAGGGCCATATACCACTGTTACATACACTGGCCTCTGGAGTGCATAAGAGCACACATGTATTGTGTAGGTGACGCCCACACATAAATGGCCCCAGCCTCACCATATTTGTGGGGGATAAAACAGAAGTGGACTGATGGCAGCAATGGCAGTATGATATACTCTCAGCCCACTACCGACATCCCCCACAGCATGTCATATGTGCAAAGCTTGATATGTAGGTGGAGGGCAGAGGCTGGAACATAGGCACAAATGTGGAGAACTGTTGCCATACATTAAGCAAGTCGCTGGTGTTACAGGATAGTCTGCAAAATATCATTAGTCAGGGAATTGCAGTTATAAACAGAAATGGATGTAGCCATGTACGGATAGCACTCAACACACACACACACACACACACACACACACACACACACACACACACACACACACACACACACACATACACACACACACTGCCAGTGAAATATCTGACACAGGACCTGTGTGGTGGACAGACAACACATGATAGGCACACCTCTGGCCACCAAGAGGATAGACCCATAGTTGAGAGCTATGCAGACAGGCTGCATTCCAAGGTAAAGTAGTATGTACACACACACCCTGTAACACCAGTACTATACAAAGCATAACACAACTCTACTCACACTCACGCTGTAGTTCCTGAACCTCCTACAAATATGTAGCTGCCCTGCATGTGCCGGTTCTCCTGTAAGAGGTATTGCTAACCTGCTGTCTGTAACACTGATGCCCACACACAGGAAGGACTGTACAAACATCCACAGAATGTCCAGGTTATGTTATCAAATATAACCCCTAATGTACATAACATGTGCAGCAGTCTAATATCTCATTGGTTTGTTAGCAGATATGATAACACTAATTACGGTGTACAGCACATATGCACCACGTCATGCACGACATATGTACACAGGATGACAGAGTTGTGGCTGGCAGTACATACACAGGGCCAATAATGACATGTTGCTGTGATAACCTAATACATTTACTAGTGTAACAGGGTTTGTGGCAACATATGTCCTATGAAGGATAAGAAGCCAATAACTGTCACGGCTTTCAACATCTACAGACTGCATTCCTCACACTACCGTCTGCAGTCCACAGATAGATGCTTAGTTGGTAACACATGAAACCAAAGGCACAACACACTGGCCTGTCTGCAGATGACCCTGCAGATGGGGATTCCACATAAACATGGAACTGACATGGCAGGTATGGAGACATGTAGGAAAGTCATATCCACACACACACTGTTCAACCAACAGTACTCCACATGCAGTATAGCAGCACTTACAGTCTGTAGTCAGGTCAGGCACATCCTCCTCCTGTGTGTTGCCCTGTTTCCACAGTGTATGTTGTTAGAGGTAAATTCCCAGTCCATCTCAGATGCAGTTTGCCAAACAACAGATCTAGTTCCTGCTCACAGTAAATGACAAGGGCCAACATCAACATGATGTTCCTAGATATTGGAGTGTGTTTCCATACAATTGGCTATGGGAATGTTACCACAGCTGTCCCACATGCAATCAGCTAGGGGAGGGCTCCAATTCATACATAGGCCATCAGCTGATCATGAGCATCACTTAAAATACACATGCTGCTGCCTAAGTAAAGCAGGTGTAGGTCTCCACATCCACCAGTGAGGGAGTGGGAGAGGCAGACAGAGGGAAAGACATATCAGGGAGAGGTGGGGGAGTAAAACTGCAGCTTGTTTGTGTTACACACCTACCAGCACAGGGTATCAAACCCCTGACAACTATGTAGTGCTATCACAGCTCAATGCAGTTATTGGATACACCACTTGGGTTATCTGTTGTGGAGTCCTCAGAACATATATGTGATGGTGAGTAACATCTGCAACAGGGATACGGTAGCTCTACAGTAGGTGACATACACGTGCCTGTCCACATGAACAGGTGCCATCGTCAACATAGCCACACTCTCACAGGGACACACACACATTGACACACTTGTCAGGGCCAGAAGAACAACTCATCAGTAGCGGGATTGCCACAACACATCACTGTGCAGGTATCCCATGCACCAGATGGGGTCATTTGGAGGTTGTATGGGCAAAGGGTATGAAGAGGTGTCTAACATCAGACAGCATGCTTCAGTATGCCCATGGGGGTTGTAGTGAGTGTGGATGTGAACATAAGCACCATAAAACACGCAGACAAACACACAGGGTGCCAGTACTGACATGTATGGGTGCATGTTTGCACGGGTGTGTGGTGGTTGACTGTGGCAGCAGGCTATACAAGGGTAGGCAATGGGTATACCTTGGCATCAGGCCACATGGCAATGGTCTGCATTGTGTCTTAGGGCTTTAGTTTCCGCATTTGCCCACACAGGTGGGTATTGTATCCCCCATCCAGTCACCTGTGTGACTATTAGTGTGGCCAATGCTGTGCATCGCTTGCCATGTATGTGTTCCTTAGTCCATGACATGGATGGTGTCTGGGATGTGCACACCTCCCACATGCATGTACAGTGACATGTGAAACTGTACCTGGCGTGTCTGGGCCATGTTGTGAACACAGATTTTCATCATATATGCCAGTCTTGCCACCTGTGGTGGGAACCGGTAATGGGCAGCAGGTTTACTCTGCACCTACATTGATAGCATGCTAACATCATTCCCTGGTGTCAGTGGTATCTGTCCATACAGAGCATGTTCTCAGGCAAGGTATGTCTTTTGTGGATCACATGTGATGGTACCGCAGGTGGTGCAGGTGTCCATTGGGGAACATGGGGGAGGTTCACTGTCTGCATGTACATGCATATTAGACAGGTGGACAGTGTGACATGCCCTCTGTAGCCCGCTGCTATCACTCCATAGTTACTATCAGTGGCCAATATGCAGTGTGCAAACCACATATTGGCTGTTGCCTAGACATGTATGTGTGTATGAGACATGGGTTGAGAGTGTGCTCTGGGTAATACTGGGGTTGCTAATTGTGATTGCCTGGCCTTGATGTCACATGTATAAGTATGGCTTTGCACCACAGCCTCTCAGCTATTTCACATCTGTTATCCCTGTATGGTGGACAAAGTGATATATAGTAGGGCCACCATATAAGAAATATGCAAAACCCACTCCCCATTGGCCACATGCTCACAACCACCTCTACACAGGATACAAGTTACAAACACACACATGCACACCTGTCATGTCTGGGAGTAGAATCCCAACCTAACTAGTTTATTACACTAAAGCACTACGCAGTTATAATACTGACCACACACATTACTGAAGTACTCCTTCCCCAAAGGTGCATTTCACAATGAATGACATCAGCAGGATTGCCAAAGTAGGCCATATGAAATGTACTGAGTGGGACTAGCCTAAAATGCATAGCTCCCTACACAGACAGTAAGACACATGCAACACATCTGCAAATGGCATGTGTGGGTATAGAACCCCTGACAGAGATCTATATAACACTACAGCATGGAGCTGTTATAGGACGCACCATGGGAATTACTGGAGAGCTCTTTCCCTAAAGGTGTATTTCACAATGAATGACATCAGTAGGATTGCCAAAGTAGACCATTTGAAATGTACTTTGAGTGACTAGCCTAAAATGCATTACTCCCTACACACAGTGAGACACACACAACACATCCACAACCAACATGTGTGGATATATGATCCCTGACAGAGGTCTATATCACACTACAGCATGGAGCTGTTATAGGACGCACCATGGGAATTACTAGAGAGCTCTTTCCCCAAAGGTGTATTTCACAATGAATGACATCAGCAGGATTGTCAAAGTAGACCATTTGAATACTGTGATTGACTAGCCTAAAATGCAGTGCTCCCTACACAGACAGTGAGACACACACAACACATCCACAACCAACATGTGTGGATATAGAACCCCTGGCAGAGGTCTATATCACACTACAGCATGGAACTGTTATAGGATGCACCATGGGGATTATTAGAGAACTCCTTCCCCAAAGGTGTATTTCACAATGAATGACATCAGCAGGATTGCCAAAGTAGGCCATTTGAAATGTACTGAGTGTGACTAGCCTATAATGCATTGCTCCATATACAGACATTGAAACACACACAAAACATCCAGAACTGCCATGGATGGGGATGGAACCCTACCACAGTTCTAAATCACAATCCAGCAGTACACAGTTACAGGACGCACTACGTTGATTGCTGGGCTACAACCTTCCCAGAGGTGTATTTCTAGGTGGGTGACATCAGCATCCTTGCCAAAACTGGGTATATGAATTGTAAGAAGTGTCAGTACCCTAAAAGGCATTGCTCTCTACACAGTCAGACACACACATACTCGGTTGCCAAGTCTGGGGTTAGAACACCTACCTACCCACTTTATCACACTACAACAATATGCAGTTACAGGACGCGCTACAGAGATTACTGGGCTATAACCTTCCCAGAGGTGTATTTCTAGGTGGTTGACATCAGCAGCCTTGCCAAAGTTGAGTATATGAATTGTAAAGAGTGTGAGTACCCTAAAAAGCATTGCTCTCTACACAGTCAGAGACAGGCAGACATGCACACAAACACACACACACTCACATACACAGTTGCCAAGTCTGGGGTTAGGCCTCCTACCTAACTAGTTTATCACACTGCAGCAGTACACAGTTATGTGACATGCCTCGGAGATTATTGGGCTACAACTCTCCCAAAGGTGTCTTTCACATTGGATTACCTCAGCAGGCTTGTCATAGTAGGGCTATGGAGAGGGTGGTGTGTGCATGAGCCATAACCCATTCATGTACAGGATGACATGCCACATGCGGGCACACATGGGGTCATATGTCACAGATATGTGTATACTTCTACTAGATCACTACTTCCTTGTACAGTCATGTTGCACAGCTGGCACATGCACCACATAGTCTGTAATGCTGACAGATACTGGTGGCTAGTATCTGCAGTGAGTGACATGTGCACCTCATGTGTTTGGGGCCCTTTGGCTGTGTGCTGGGTGGGACAGGCCTGGATGGCTTCTTGTCACGGTCACCCTCTTCCACACATCTATGTATATCTACCTTTGACTTATTATAGGGTGTCGCCCTGACATATATCCCTGTATTCCTATCCACTGTGTGTGCATGGCATGTGTGGTGCATACTGATGAGTATCTGCACTAACATCTGCAACTGTCAGTTGTGTCTGGTCCACTGATATTTGCAGTCATGGCCTTCATGTGTTTAAGTGTGTGAGCATGCCCAGTATAACCTTTCAGTATGAGGCTGACTGACATTCCCTTCATTTCTCTAAGTGTATGAGCATGCCCAGTATGGCCACCTGTAGTGGATGTGTGGATCGTGTCCATGTAGTTTGTGCTGCAGTGCTGACCTTTGTCTTGAACACCGACAGGTAGCATGCTGTGTTCTGCAGGGTATCCATCGATCAGTTGGCTTTGACTGTCACTACATTTCTGCATAGCAGGGGGGGAGCACACCTGACTGTTTCAACACGTATACACAGGAGTGGGGGGGGGGCACAGTTGACTGTTATTACATTACTATGTAGGATGGGGGGCACACCTGACTATGTCTACATTTCTACACAGGGTTGGGAGGGGCACACCTGATTGTTATTACATTACCATGTAGGATGGGGGGCACAAGTGACACTTGTACACATTTGCTATGTCGTTACTGGTATGTCATGTACTCCATTTCATTCTGTCTTGCTAACTACCATGCTGACTAGAGGCACATCAGTGTAACACAGATCGTGGCTTTGGTTGCCCTACATATTATTGTCTGACTTCCTACCCTTCAGAACTAACATCCCACTGCCTGCCCATCTGTGGTCTGTCTGTGTAGGCCTTGGGGGTGGGTTAACCATAGCCATCATTCTGGGGCCATGGCACAGGCCCTGTTTGGGTTTGTCTACACCTGTCCTGCTGGCTGCAACTGTTGTTGGGTATGTGAACCATCCTGACTGGCATGTGTGGGTCATATGGACACACATGTCACTCAACACATAGCCTGCAGTGGGTTTTGTCACCCTGTGTAGTACTGGCTAGTATGGTGACTCCAATATGTGTTACATATGTCAGGGTGCCACTATGGGTCTCTACTGTCTGCTGCCACAACATTCAGCCACCCAATTCCCTTGCATGCTCACATCCATACCATAGCTACAGGTAACAACACATTCTACTCCATTTGGCAATTGGTAGGTTGATTGACTTACCTTGTGGGTGTGCTAGACTTGCGGATGGTGCTGGAGGGCTGCCTATGTAGGATGCACATAGTACACTCCCTATACATGGTTGAGCACATGTGGTGTCAAGTTTGGCATCCCTTTTACTGTAGGTGCGGGTCAGAGAGTAGTGTCATTCCCTGGGCCCCTACTGTGTCAGTGCATCTGCTATGTGTTGCCTCTTTGCCAAAGCCAGGGCATACTGGGCACGCCTCCTTCTGCCTACTGGGGCAGGCTCAGGTTCTTCCTCCTCCAGGTCACTCTGTGCCTGTGCAGGCCTTAGCACTGGTGGGTGGCTGTGTGGCCCTGCCCCATGCTGTTCCTGCTGCAGCTGTTTCCGCAGGATCATATTGTGTAGCATAGCACACACCATAACAATTTGGGTACATGTAGCTGCTGAATACTGCAATGCTCCACCAGATGTGTCCAGACACTGGAACTGTGACCTGAGCATCCCAAACACATGCTCTATTATATGTCTGGCCTGTGCGTGTGCCTCATTATGGGGTTCTTGTTCAGGTGTGTGTGTATTTCTGATGTTTTTCTTGGAAGATTTATTGGTGGATGATAGAATAGATATGGAGTTATACAAATTTTTAAAAGTGGTATATCCTATTATTAGCACTATTGTGGGTATTCCCAAAGTGCATAAAGACTGGGAAGATCCACCATTTAGACCCATAATCTCTGGGAATAAATCTAAGACCTTCCATTTTGGGAAGGTAATTGATGTTTGGCTGAAACCTATCTATAGTAAAATTAAGCATATTGTGATTGACTCATGGGATTTTTTGGGTAGATTACAGCCAGAAATGGTCACAAATGAGATTTGGTTAGTTACAATAGATGTAGTCGATCTATTTTCAAGTATACCTCAAGAGGAAGGAATGACAAGGTTCTGTAATAGCATTAGGAACTGTGGCGACTTGACTTGGGACAAAACATCCCTTATATTAGAATTTATGGATATAGTTTTAAAGTATAATTATATTATGTATGAAGGTGAATATTATTTACAAAGTAAAGGGGTAGCTATGGGGGCAGCTTGTGCCCCCATATTTGCCATCTTGTTCCTGTTTGACTGGGAAACCTAATATATTATTAATACAGAATGGTTTACTAACTTAACATGTTATTTTAGATTTTTGGATGATATTTTTTTAATATGGTAAGGGGATATTAATAAGTTATATGAATTCAAGGAATATTTAAACACTAGGACTGACTATTTAAAGTTCACCTTTAATGTGGAGAAAAAATCCATACCTTACTTGGATACTCGTATCTCAGTGAACAATGGGAAGTTTAAATCTAATGTCTTCAGGAAAGATACCTTTAGTAATTCCTACTTACAATATACAAGCTGTCACCCTTATAGTCAAAAAAGGAGCATCATAAAAGGTCAGTGTATTAGGGCGGCGCGGTTGACTTCAGAATATATGGACTTACTTATTGAATTGAAGCAGATTGGAGATTTTTTTAAAAGTAGGGGATACCCCCTGGGGATGGTCAGAGATATTACTGACTATGTGAAGAAAGAGTGGGGGGAAAAGTACAAACCCCTTATTGGTACAGGACCTAGTTATAGAGGGGGGCTTGAGTAGGGACAATGACAACCATGATTGTATTGAATATAGGAAGGCTTGTGTCCTGCAATTTGCTCCTTATTGTAGTGAGATTAAAAAAATAATACAGAAAAATTGAAATGTTTTAAAGACAGACAGTAATGTATTTAAGATAGTGGGGGAGAAGCCTAATTTTGTATCAAGGAATGGTAACAACATAAAATTTATGTTGGAGTGGAAAAGAACAGGGATGAACACTGAGAAGGTAATGAGAGGTACCACGAGGTGTGGTACCTGCAACCAGGGTAATTTAATTATTAGTACCCCCACCATCACATTACAAAATACTGATAGTACACTAGTCAAATTCCAAAAGGGCAATTGCAGGACTAGACATTTAGTATACTTAGCAAAATGCACATCCTGTCCCTGTTTTTATGTAGGGAAAATGGATAGATGCTTGAGAAATAGAATATATGATCATTGTTATAGCATAAAAAAGAAGGATAGTAATAATGCGTTGTGGAGACATTTAGAAGCCAACAAGAACTGTACATCTTTTTGTTTTGGCATCTTAGAAGTGATTAAAGATAACCCTAGGGGTGGTAATATAAAGAAAAAATTAGGGGAGAAAGAGGCAAGATGGCAGATCAAATTGAACACCTCAGTACACCCAGGTATTAATGACCATATATCTATTAAACCCATATTAGAGAATAGTGGGTAGGCTAATAGATATTTATTATGTATGGTAATTTATTTTATTTTATTTAGTATGTAGTTTGCAATATTTATTTGTCATTTTTTATACATATATGCGTGGAAAGGAATAATATATTTATTTAAGGGACACCAAAATGACAATATAAAGTGTAAATATATGATGATATATGTATTATTCATCAATTGTGCAACTAATGTTATATCATATTATATTATTTTATTAGTATATGGTTTTATTATCATGTAATTTTAATAAGATATTGGGCAAGGGAAGTATGCACTGTGCACTTTAAGGTTTAATTACCAATTGTGAAATGGAAATGAGTCATTGGTAAATGTATTTAAGCTGAGGTTTTTGTATTAAGAGTGTTCTGAAGAAGTCTATATTAAATAGATGAAAGCGCTTGACCTTTTATTACTTGTGGAATAAAGAGACATTTTTATTTGATTCTGTGCCGGTGCATTATACATGCTTGACTTGGAACAGATTTAGTTTTTTGTTATATTTCTGATGGGTGTCATCAGCCACGGCTCCGATGTGTACCCAGCACCCCCCACTATGTGACCGTAGGGGATGTCCCCATTGGCAAATCTCTGGTACAGATGCGTCAGATGCCATATGTGGAAATCGTCATAGCTTCCAGGGCAGCCAGCGCACACATTCATTATCACATACGACCTGTCAGTTGATGGAGGGGATGCCCCTGCAGTTGTTGTAGGCCCTACCCTGCTCACCAGGTGGTGCTTTGATGCATATGTGCATGCAGTCTATAGCACCCACTACCCCAGGATATTCTGCTATTTGGTGGAAGGGATGCATATTGCTGGTCAACACCTCATGGATGTTGAGGAAATATACAAGCTCACTGGCATGTGCTGGCAGGGCATCCAGGAACTGGTGGAATACTCTGGATGCTGATGCCTGTGAGATCCCCATGATATCCCCAGTTGTGCTTTGGGAGGTACCTGTGGCTAGTATACCTTTGCTTGCTTAGAGATATTAATTAGAAAAACTGGTATGTTGTTCAGCTCAGTGGACATAGTATTCTTTGCTTTGCAGAGTACTTTCAGTACATTTTTTCTTGTGATTATTGATGGCAGAATTCCATCTGCAATAGGTAGGTTTGGAATAGATGAGATGAGTGAAGATGGCACTACATTTAATAGTCAACATGTTAGTGGTATATAATGAATCTGTGCAGTTGATACCATTATGAATAAGCATAAAGCAATGTTGAATGTTAATTCTTATTTTTCCCATATAACTAAAAAGGAATTTGTGGTTGCCTGTGGCTTCTGTGGCTAGATTCTATCCCCATTTCACAATATTCTAATTGTGTTTCATTAATTTGTTTAAGACATTCTTTTATATCAGTATTCAATCTGCTAACTCTTAGTAATTGGCTAGGAACAATGCCTTTATAAGTGTGAGAAGGATGCATAATCCTACCACGATGGTACCTTGGTGTCTTTCTATAAATCTTAGTCTCTATAGTATCTACAAATATTAGATGTGAACAAACAGAAAGTTTAGCAAAAAACTACGGGCACACATAAAATTGTCTAAGGCCAGCTTCGAGAGAAAAATTGCACAGGACACTAAGGATAATCACAAGGCTTTCTTTAGTTATGTTAGGAACCTGGGTGGTAATTCCCAGATATGCTCAGAATTAGTCCAAAATGACAAAAAATACACCAAACCCACAGACATTGCCAACATCCTAGCTGACAGGTTCAGCGCAAACCCCCCACCAAAGGGCAAATATCTATCCCAGCAGAGTGCTGCCCCTGACATCTCAGATGCTCAGGTAAGAGCCGCCTCTCCAAAACCAAAAACACAGCATCAATGGGACCAGACGGTGTCCCGGGCTGCGTCCTACATGAACTCCAAGAAGAGCTAAACCCAAACATAAAACTACTGTTAAATCTCAGCCTTACTACAGGATATGTGCCCAAAGAGTGGCGTACAGCAACAGTGGTCCCTCTCCATAAAGGTGGTGCCTCAACGGATCCTGGAAACTATCGCCCCGTAAGCCTGACTAGCTTGGTCTGCAAAGCTATGCAAAGGATCATCATGGACCTCATAAATAAAGATATTGGGGACCTACAAACACTGGATCCTACCCAGTTCGGCTTTGTTAAAGGCAGATCCTGCCTCTTAAACTTGGTTGATTTCTTTGAAACAGTCACCAAGGTCATTGACGAGGGGAAGGTGGTCCACACAGCCTACCTGGACCTCGCAAAAGCCTTCGATACAATACCCCACTCGGGCATTATAGATAAGCTCACCAGCTTAAATATAAACCCCTATGTCACTAGATGGATTGCAAACTGGCTCAAGGACAGAACCCACATGGTTAGAATTGCTGGAGCCATGTCAGACTCCAAACCAGTTACAAGTGGTGTCCCACAAGGCTCAGTCCTGGGACCTCTCTTGTTCGGTATATATTTCTCGGAGGTACAGGCCAACACGGAAGGACTGTGGCTGACCAAGTTCGCAGATGACTGCAAACTGGGCCATAATCGACTCTCCAGCCGACACAAGCATCCTCCAAAAGGGCCTCATAGAAACAGACAACTGGTGCCAGAGCCATGGCCTCAAGCTAAATGCCAAAAGTGTATAGTCATCCCTTTGGCAAAAACAAAGTGCCCACAAATTACCACATAGGTGGTAATCCATTAAGTACAGAAGAAGTAATTAGGGACCTGGGGACCCAAGTTGATAGCAATCTCTCATTTGACAACCACGTGGCCAAAGTGGTTAGAAAAACATTTTATATAGCCCACCTAATCATGAAGGGATTCACATCTAGATCAGGGGATGTCATCGTGCCTCTTTACCCATCCCTCATCAGGCCCATAATTGAGTACAATGCCCCTTTTGGGATGTACCTTACCAGACACCTGCAGCAACTGGAAAGTCCCCAAAAGTACCTCACCAAGAGGATCAAAGGGCTCAAACAGATGCCATATGCTGCCCGGTTAAAGAAACTCCAGCTCTACTCAGTGGCATACCGCGTGTTCAGAGGCGATCTGTGCCTGACGTATAAAGCCATGTCCAACCCGGAATTAATGGACATGCTGCACCTCAGAAAATCCAAATCCCATCGTGCTATGTGCTCGAGAGACTTGAACTTCAGCACTGAAATAAATAGGACATGCTGGAGGGACAGATTCATAACCCAGAGGCTCCCTTCACTCTGGAATAAAATCCCAGTCCAGGTTAGGCAGAGTCCCTCATTGACTCTCTTCAAGAGTAATCTTGATGAGTGGATGGGAGATCGTAGGTTTACCCCGGGTATCACTTCTGTGTCACTGTTAGACAGAGGCACATTATACTAACCTCGAAAAAGGGCATAGCAAAATAAATTTAAAATGGGTGGCGAAAGCCAAACACATTCTGGCTAGGCTTATAAATGCCCTAGGGCAGATAGCCTAGTATGAACCTATGAACCTATTAATCAGAGGAGAGATGTAGCTAGACCTTATTTTTCAGAACCAATGAATGATGAAATACTTAGTAATTCATCTACTAATACCCCACTTAGATCCAGGTAGTGTGTGAAATATAATACACATACAAATAAGATCAAAAATATTATTAAACAAGAATTATTCTATACTTTGTGCATCAGATAGTATTAAGGAAACTGTAGGCTTACAACCTAACTTTGCATATAAGAAATGTAGTAATTTGAGGCAACACCTATGTTTTAAGGATTTAGAGACACAATCTAAGTGTAAGCTGATCACTAAAGGTACAGCTCCATGTTATGCATGCCAGTTTTGTAAATATATAAATAAGAATACTGAATTTATACATCCAGTCACAAAAATAAATTTTTGCGTTCAGGCCTTTGCTACTTGTAAAATAAAGAATGCTGTCTGTTTAGCGACTGGTGAAAAATGTTCATCATTTTATATTTCTAAACCCAGCAGAATGCTAAAGGAAAGAATAGCATTTAATTTATCTGACATATGTAGAAGGACTGAAAGCAATGCTTTTGCTAAACATGGTATAAATATGTAAGATGAACATAAAGATATACATAATTTTTACTTTATAGTAATCAGAGTTATTGAAGATAGTCACAGAGGAGGGAATATTGTTCTAAACACTGAAAATTTTGAATATATAAATGGATACATTATTTTCATGTGGATGCATACCCAGGGCTTAATGAGACAGTGAGTATTAAAAGCCTGCCCTTAAGAAGAGGTATCTGCGTGTAATATTTTGCTTACATCATTCATTTGTATAATTGATTAAATAATTATTTTATTGTGGCTGCATTTTTATTGAATGAGTTGTTTTTGAGATGTATAAAGGAATCTATGAACCTTATTTTTGTATTGAGCACTGAAGAAGTTTTTTTTTTACCGCAAAAGCCTTGTTGTTGCTTTTATTGCTACATTAAATTTGTTTCATACCTTTTGCATCATTTTTATATTTCAAAGTTCTTATTATTTGCCATTGGACTTTTCATTACAACTCTTGATGGGTTGTGTGCATTGTGTTTTTTCACATTTACATTCCATGGAAATAACAAGAGGAGAGTGTACACAGAAAAGCATTTGTAACAATAGCACTTGTGATGATAGCTAATAAGGCTGTGCATCTGAGAAAGTGAAATGCCCTGACAAACATGCCCATGCCATCAGTACACTTCTAAGAAATGTATACAGATAAAAGTAGCATTTGCTAATGCGCACACGCACACACACACACACACACACACACACACACACACACACACACACACACACACATATATATATATATATATATATATATATATATATATATATATGTATATATATATATACAGATTTTTCTTAATGAAAAATGCAAGCATACCTTATCAAAGTCAGTAGTCCTCTGTACAGATTTATCCCAAAGTAATATCCTATCCTATGAGCTTGGCATTTGGGTACTGCTTGACTATACACAAACAGGAAAAGCAGTAGAAATGTGTATCTCACATGCGCAAACACACTTTGCCAACCATCATGCAAACCCAATGCTCGGTGGTGCACTATGCAAAGTATATAATGTGGCCATGGCTTTCTGTGTCATTGTGGTTAGTTTGTGACTGATGGCGGTAAACTGCAGAAAATAAGTGTCCCGGATGTGCCAAGAAATGTGCAACTGATGCTTGCAGAGCAATAATTTGCTATAATATTGACTTCCCTTATCTGCAGGTTAGTACCTGTCTACCTACTGCAAAGATAGTTACTTGATAAAGCACTGAGTTTATTGACTCCATTTCTGCGCCAATGCTCAGAATGACAGGAGTCATTACTACTAGTATATATTTTTAAACCTGTGCAGAGTGCATATGCAGTTTACCCCAAGGTCTTTGGAGGAAGTTATAAGTTTTAAAAGTGGAGAAAGTTCACTGGACTCAACAAGCAGCAGCCTGGGGAAGAGGAGCAAGTTGGATTTCTCTTGCAGTGTGTCAAAATTGACATCAGAAGGTTAAGGATAAATTAAAAATATGGGCTGAAGGCATTGTCATAAAAGGTGTTGCTATCTTAAAGTCAGAAAGAAGCTGTCCTTGAGCTTGGTCCTCCAGTTAGTAATTTGGCAAGGGGGGGGGGGATCTTTAAAGGATTAGTAGTAACAGTTTTTAAAGGGAACTTGGAGTGAAGTGAAGGATTTGCATTAGGTTTTGTTACATTTACCATGGTCCTGGGAAAAATAAGGATAAGCAAAGACAGATTGCAGACATGTTTTGTAGAAATGCGAATGCATTTGTGTCTGTGTATCCAACTTATGCAAATTCAATTTGTCACTAGCTGGGTTCTGAATTAAACAAGATCCTTTCATCTTCAGTCAAGCTAGCCCATCTTTTATTTAGTAGCTGACTTTTTTTTTCCTACAAAAAATAAATAGAACTGCTCTCCAGGAATTTAAAATCATTTACTACTATTTCTGTGCAGTGCTGCAAATTGTTTCTGAGGTTTTTAACATAGTTAAAGAAGGCTTTCTGGTTACCCTGCACCTAGTTGTTTATTTTTTACCTCATATCTGGCTTTGATTGATTTGATCAAGGTAACAAGCTCCCTATTAAGTTTAGCAAGAGTGTCTTTAGCATCTTGATAGTTAAATTTATTTTTGCAGGCAATATGCTTTCTTTTATTACAGAGCCTGCTTATATTTGGGTTAGACTAAATGGAATTATTATTAAATGTGGCTTTCTAGTTACTTCAGAGTTGGATAGATGTGTCTATGCAGCTATTTACATGTGCATAGGATTTGACAGTAAAGGATTCCACATAATTCAGGCCATCGCTTAGTTTTAGTAGATTAACTTTAGCATAATCTCTGAAAACAGAGGTATTGGAATATGCTTTTGGCTTTGGTCTTCTAATGAATGTGACTGATTTGTGATCTAGTTTAACCAGGGAGAAAGTGGCAGTTGGTGGACACCAAAGTTGTCCCATATTGTTAAGGACCAAGTCCAGGATTTTATCACTCTTGTTTGGGTACAGACTAACTGATCCAGATATCCTGTATTGATGAAATTCAGAACTATCTGGGAATACATACTCAAGGATATACACGTTTCCCAGTTAATGGAGCAGTAGTTGATTGAAGTCTCCTAAAATAATAGTGTTGTCTTAATGCATAGGGACACAATATTAGTTAGGTAGGAGATATGGGCTGATGGGGTACATAGAGGGGACCTATAGTTAGGTATGACACAGTAAGGAGTTTTGTTAATGCTAAGTTGATGTAGAGGAATTCCACGTCATTATCTCACCTAGCAAGTCTGGAGATTAATTGTTCTTTAAGAATATATAGACACCATCACCTTTTCATCTAAGGTGGCAGGCCTGACCTTGTGGCAGGTATTGAAATGCTGCATTAAAGAAGTGCTGTCATCGGTTTTGAACTAGGTCTCTGTGATGATGCATATATAGATGTTTTTCAGGGGAAGGAGTACTTGTAAGGAGTGGACTTTTTAGCTTAGGCTCTGAAAAGGAAATTGGTTATTTTTTAATTCATGTAGCTATAAAATTCAGTATAAAAACTGTAAAAGTTTCTGAATGCAAGCACACTATTTATTAAAGCCGCATCATGGTAAGGAGTACTTCAATACAGAGAGATTCCACTATATATATAGCCATGAGTTTCTTTATATCCTTCTGTCAAAACACAAACAAACACCAAGTTCACACAGAGTTTATAGTTGTAACTTTGACAAAATCTATTTATGTACATTGTCAAGGCTGGAATGAGTAAACATTGTAAAAATAAGTGGAAAGGAGGACAGCTTGACAAAATCTCTAAGGGAGGTAGCATACACGTCAGCTGTCCAGGTTTTTGCAGCATGTCCAGATGTTTCCCCCATATTCCTCCTAAAAAGGATTGAAGTTGCTAAATAGTTTCAGACATCATATCCTTTAGAAAAATGCATACCAACACAAATCATGTTATTCTAGCAATTTTATAAGTTCATGAAAGCAATATTTATAATCTATCCCTGTTTATTTTAGGCTTTGTCCAGATTTCTTGCACTAAGAAGGTGAGGTGTGTGTGTGTGTGTGTGTGTGTGTGTGAGAGAGAGAGAGAGAGAGAGAGAGAGAGAGAGACAGAGAGAGACAGAGTCAAAGAAAAAGAGAGACTCCCTAGTTAGATCTATCAGGTGGAATTTATTTTCAAGTGTATTTTCAAGGAATTGTGAGCTTCAAGGGAAGCAAAGGTTACTGCTGCTCATGCTAAGTCTGCTTAAAATGTGCAACTGTTTTATTTAGCAAATGGTATCATTATTGTGGTATAGAATTTTAAAGCAGTGTTAGCACAGCAGGTAGCATACTTTCATCTTGATGCAAAGGGCTGTAGGTTCTATTCCTACAGCATGTACATTTGTATTTTAAGGGGGTATGGTACTACAGTTCTTAGTATGTCCTCCTTTGTATGAGACACATAATAACTATGAACCTGTTTTTCAGCTTGTTACGCATTCCCTATTGCAATGTACCAGATTACCATTTCTTTTAATGTAACATATGCAATTTATGCTTCAAGGGCAACAGGCACTGAATTTGTAAATGAAACACTGAAATATAAAGTTTTTTAGCAACAACCTCTTCATTGGTTTCATATCTCTTTAATGTGGAATTATTTAGATGACTTTTACTTTTGCAGAGATTTTGCATATTGATTGATATTGGTGGGCTGTATGACAAAAGTTTGAGTGGCCCTTTATGGTTGAAATGTTCTGAATTGAGCAGGTTGTCATTGGTTCATATGATTTGTTTCATTGCTTAAAGGAAAAATGTTCAGAACTATAAATATAAAACACACTCTAACAAGTGGTGCTGTATTATACAAAGGATATAATTCAATTATTATATAGTATAATTAATACAGTCAGTAATGTGAATCAAAGAACTTTTGCATGGTTCTAAAAATGTGTGCAAGGAGCCTATGATTTGAAAACAGCCCAAAGGTAAACTTACCCTGCCACTGGCCAGATGTATTTTCTTTGAGTGTGGGTTTCAATGCTATTTCAGTGAATGTGGGTTTCAAAGGTAAAGTTTTAATGCTAAGTCTGTTTTCATTGTAAGACTATTGCTTTGTTTAGGTTTAGTACATTTCTATCAGTGTTTGTGCTATAAAATTTGAAATAAAAGTTGTAAATGAAATCCAAATATCTGTAATCATTGTAGAAGTAAAGCATAAAACAGTATGCACACTGAGAGATTTGAACAGTGTCTGACAAATGGGGAGAAATAGCCAAGTAATGGGACATTGGAATGGCTGCGTGGGTGGGTCTGTGTGGGTGGAGGGGGTGGGGCTGCATAGGCAGAGGGGGTGGGGCTGTGTGGTCAGGGCTCTGGGTTTGCACCCCCCTGCAAAAAATCCTGTGGGCTCCCTTGGATGTAAGTTAGGGTTAAATGTACTTCTTTTCTTGAAAGTAGTTCCAGAACTGAGATCAATGACATCATCTAAAATGTATTATAAATTAAATTCCTGTACAAAGAATTTAAGGTCTTTGACCATGTTTACTACATTTCTTTGAATAAAAGGAACAAAGGAAAACCTTTCTTTAGCATGGATAATTGCCAACCTTCAACTATTAAAGTACTAAAGTTAATAACAGGACTCAAACTTAATGCAAGGAAATGTATAGTTATCCCCTTTGGGAAAAAACATGCACCCATGAATTACCACATAGGTGGCAGTATACTAAACACCGAAAGTGTGATGAGAGACTTAGGGACATAGGTGGACAGTGGTCTCACCTTTGATAACCACATCACCACAACAGTCAGGAAATTCTTCTATGTGGCATACCTCATCACTAAGGACTTTTCATCCAGAAAAAAGGAGGCTATTGTCCCACTGTACTCATCCCTCATTAGACTCATTATAGAGTACAACACCCCATTTGGTAGGTACCTCACAAGACATCTGCAACAACTGGAAAGGCCGCAGAAATACCTCACTAAAAGAATCACAGGCCTAAAGCAGATGCCCTATGCTGACCGTCTAAAAAATCTCCAGTGTATTCTATGGCATATCGTCTACTCAGAGGTGATCTCAGCTTAACATACAAGGCCATGTCAAATGCTGAGCCGTTGGACATGCTCCACTTAAAGAAATCCCAATCCCTCAGAGCCACACACTCCAGGGATCTAAACCTTGTCATCACAATGAACAAAACATGCTGGAGGGATTGGTTCCTGACCCAGAGACTCCCCAGACTCTGGAATAGACTGCCCATACATGTCAAGCAGTGCGCCTCCTTGGCCCTCTTCAAAAGGAACCTTGACGATTGGATGGGAGATAAGAAATTCACCCCGGGGATCACATCAGTCGCCCTGCTAGACAGGGGTCCAGGAAAGTAAATATTGTGGGAAGAAATATCCGGGGAACTGTTTGGCTAGGCTTGTATAGGCCCTAGGGCCAATAGCCTAGTACCAACCTATGAACTTATGAACCTATACAGTACTCAAAGAATTACTTAAAACTAGGTTCTCTTCCCCTTGTACCATCCCTTTCCTTTTCATTTCCCCTTGGAAAAACCATGATTCACTACTGTATTTCATGTGGTGACATTCTGAAAAGGAGAAAGTAGCCAGGGAACATCTGACCCACTATTAAGATTAAAACATTACCAGGACTACTAAGGTAATGTTCTATAGCATTAACTTTTGACAAAGATAAAGAGATATGAGATGACTCAACTGAAATATTAGAATGGGTATTGTTTGCTAGGTGGATAGAAACCCCCTGATATATGGGTTCAAAACCATTCACTTCACCATCATTAGAAAACCTATCTAATGGATATGCTTTACCACAAGAATACATGTTAGAGTCCCTAATGAGTTTCCTCTGCTTTCTATTAACAATTGTGGCAACATCTCTATCCAACTTAGCCCCAGTACTGTTATATTCAGTAGTGCATCCCTAAAAGCAACTATGTTTTCTAATCTCAGTGTCTAACTTTTTATCTGAGTCTTTAAAACACTATCTTGTCTTGGTAATCCAAAATGGAAGCCTTATAACTTCCAGACCAGTGTCGTTAAACAGCTTGACCAATTTTTTTATAAAGGGCAACACCGTACCTAGTCCCATTTGGAAATTTAAATATGCTTAACCCAAAAGGAACTTGCTGATTGGCAGTACAATGTTCCAAATAAAATATTTCAAGATTTCAAGTTTGATCATTTTCACTTTAAGCAACTGCTTCTCTTGTTCGAACACTCACCCTACAACTTATAAGTGTTGAAGCAGCAGTATCAAAAATGACATTCTTCTGAAACACTGAACCAAACTCCAAAGGGGGTTGTTACTACCATGTAACAAATTATCAATGTTAAAAAAGAGTTATCATTGTTATAAGAAGCAGGTGCTGAGTTGTGGAGAGTTGTAGTATATTCCATGCTGCTGTTAACACTTTGGTAAATCTTAGAACCACAGTTATGTAAAGATAATGCACCTTGTCACTGATAATTACTCAGAACACCTTGCACTTGCTTTAACAGCCCAGTAAATGAGTTGGTAAGCTTGTCCACTCCAAAGGGAAATGGATGTATTGCAGGATCCAAAATCAAATTATTGCCATCATCATAAAAAACAACAGGATGCTGCTGTTGCTTTGATTGACTTACATGCTGAAAATGTATAACCAAACCCCCCCCCAAAAAGCAGCAAACAAACTTCCAGAGGAGAGCAAGGAAACAGAAATAACATTGCAGGAACCTCAATTGGCTTGAACAGCACCACAATGGCAAACAAGAGGTGAAAAACAAAATAAAGACAACATGGAACCAAAATAGAGTAAGCTAAGCCTTTTTGTTCAACTTTAATAAAATGAACTTCATCAGAGCTAGAAAACAAGTAAAAAAATGTTGCTAAAATATATAAAAAATCACTACACAGGGGGGGGGTAGAGCCTGAATGGCCACCTGTTAGCAGCATTATGTTGAGCTCCTTACTACACCAAATTACAGGAAATTAAATTATCTAATTTATTTGAAAACAAGACAAAACTGTTATTAAACTATGAATCTAAAGATATACCAACTTTGAGGATTTTATTCTAAAAATTTTCCTGTCAAAATATTTTGGAGAATAAACAACATTGTGGAAATGAGCAACATAAAGAATTCTGACTCACTTCTGAAGAAGGATATACAACAAATGTCTTCCACTCTTCAGGATCTCTCCTTAAAGATGGACAAATTTACAGATAAACTTGAAAGTCTTAGAGAGAACAGTCAAAATCAAACTGACATCCTAAAAGAGATTCTACAACAACAAAAGTCTAAATTAATAGACATTGAAACATCACTTACTGATATCGATGGGAGGCTAAAGGAAGAAGAGACCCAGGTTGAATTTCTTACACAACAAAATAATTGGTTAACCAACAAGCTTGATGACCTAGAAAACAGAGAAAGAAGAACTAATATAAGGATTTTTGGTCTTCCTAAAGAGGCTGAGGGTGAGAACATCATTTTATTCTTAAATACTTGGCTCCCAGAATTACTTGATTTAAAGGAAGGCTTATATAATGGTATTGAGAGAATGCACAGAGCAATAGGGGAAACCTATGCCATCATCAGCTTCTGCTTATCCCAGGTCCATAATTGTCAAATTTCTATCATACCTAGACAAAGATTTTATTCTCAAGTCAGCTTAGAGGAAAAGCCCACTAACCTATAAGCAGCACGAGATAAGATTTGACAATGACTATTCTTCAAAATTTCTAGAGCAAAGGAAGAAAGCCTAGCCTGAGCTTAAAAGTTATACTTCTTCCAAATCTCTCAAAGTATCTACCAAATCTTGACTTTTAATCTTCTGAACAAAAAGTAGAAAAAAGAAAAAGAAAAAAGTATGTATTCTCATTTGTCTTTTTTTACCTTATAATATATATGATTTTATTGATAACTTAACTATATACATATAGTACTTCATAATTTCTAGATATCTGAATCCCTAAATATACATGATTGGAGGGCTATGTCTGATATGATTGACCTTTGTCTCACACTTAGCTTACTATTCATTTCACTAATCATTAGCCCTTTAAGCAAATAACATTAACCAAGCACTGTTGTAATGATTTGTCCCACTTTTTTCATTATATGAAAACTGTTATTATTTTTTCTTTTTTCTTCTTCTTTTTTTTTTTTTTTTGGTAGCAATGATTTTAAGTTAATTGTTTTTATTTATTAAGTAGCTGTTTCCTATGGGATTTTTCAAGATTCATACCCATACTTGATAAGGGGCATAAAATATACAAAGAAAAATTACTACATTTTGTATTTTAACTGTTTTCACAAACAGAATATCCTCACACTCTCTCTTCACATCTCGAGCGCATGTACGTACTCGAGTTTCATGCACATAGTCTTTAATAAACATCAATCTTTCTTTTAGCTTATTAAACAAAATCCATTTCTCTCTATTTATACAGAGAGAAGCCTAGTACAGGTTCACTTCATTTTTTACAGATGCATACTCATTATTATTAAATATATGTTATTCCCTGCATTGTACATTATAGATCATTCATACTCACAGCGTATGTTTTAGAAATAATCCATCTTTAGTATAAAAGGGAAGGAAAAAAAAGAAAATAGTTGGTTTAATCAGCATATTTCTTAGCTAAGGAGACGTCACAAAATGAAAGGAACCCATTTTGTATTTACGCAGCTACGTGCATATGCGAATTGTAGGAAGGACTTCTTAAAGGGGAAGTACAATTCAGACTCCTTAGCTATTAGGGCTAGTTCACTGTTAACACAGGATTTTCTAGATACTCATCCTAATATGGGAGTATTCTGACCATCTTCTGGAATATGTTTTATAATAACATCACAGATGGAAGGCCATGAACAAATGCGTCCTTCCATTTACCTGAGCTTTTGTACATCATGATCAACTCTGTTCCCAGCACTTTCCTGATAATTGTATTAAGTTGTCTGCTTACATTACTGCAATGTAGATGTAAAATATTCCATTTTTTTAAACTATTCATTGTATTATTCTTTCAAGTACACTGCACAAATAGCTACTGTTAGAATTTTGTATTAGAGTTTAAGCAGATTACATCAAGGAAACAGTATGAGTCTTTAAGAACATAGAAGTACAATATGCTAGTACTTAATCCAGCTCTCTTGATAGGTCAGTTTAGTAAAGAGAGTTTTTTCTTGTGCCAAAACAATGGTAATAAAAATAAATATAAGCAATTAAATTATTAACATATGTAAGATAGTCTAATTATTTCCTAAGTTCAGTAATATTGTTCAGACTGGGAACTATTAAGGTTTGCTATAGTGATGGTTAAAATACTGTAGAATGAAGGTTGATGGGGGTTGAATGCTGATGCACTGGAATGCAGTGGGGATGTACTCACAGACTATGTGTTGTATAACAGCTCCCTAATGACATGTCGGGACTTGAAATGCTGAGTGTTTACCCTATATAATACTTTGAGAATAACAGAAGACATTCTACATGTCTTTCCTAACTTTTTTGTAAGTTACTATAACTTTGTAGTTACTATAAATACAAATTGGAGGCATGTGGTCTTCTCTTCCTTTCATTGTTTGCTTAAATGAATAAATAAACTGGTCAAGCAGATTTCATACTATATGAGGTAAAATGCATTTTGACATAGAACTATTCTGGTCTATCAGACTTGTTATCTTATAAATTGTAAGTGCTGTCAGAAGGATGCAAGAAAGCTTGAATACTTTGACTCAGGTTATATCAGTTTATTATTGCTAGTTACATTTCTGCTTAACAGATTTTATTCATTTGTGAAACAAATCCTTGTCATTGATATCTGCATCTAAACATATTTACTTTACCACACTAATAAGAATAAATCCATTAGCTTCAGCCAGTATCCTCTTCAGATTCCATGCTTCGTTGCTATAATGCACTTGTGTCTATGGTGACTTTTGAGAGTACTAAATCCTACAACACTCTGGGGCGCAGTCTCTTAAGGTCAAATTCAGTTAACACTGAAATGTTAAATAGCATTATTGTGCTAACGTCACTTCACTAATTGGAAATAATTGGAAATACTGTAAAAATATGTTTGTTAAAGTATTTTATGCAGGTTCTGGCACTCTGTTTTCCAAGTAAGTGTGTAAAATATGTTGTGTGTCAAGAAAATAAGCAGATATTAGTTACACTAGTCTGAACAATAAATCTAACTGAATTATTCTTTTGAAATAACATTTACTTTTAAACATTGCAGTGCAAGAGGTTATTCTTCTGATATTAGGCTTTAAATTGTCTTTTGATATATAAAAATCCAATTTCATAACTGGTC
This sequence comes from Protopterus annectens, assembly GCF_019279795.1. Classification (NCBI taxonomy): domain Eukaryota; kingdom Metazoa; phylum Chordata; order Ceratodontiformes; family Protopteridae; genus Protopterus; species Protopterus annectens. Next base: position 393,193,753 of record NC_056743.1, on the reverse strand, counting down.
AAATGTTGTCATTCATATGCTTTCAATTTTTTCTTCCTCATCTGCTTGCCTTCAAGTGGTAATGCTTATATTTGTAAAATTCTATAATATTTTGTCCTCTACCATATAGAAGTTTCTTATATTATTACATCATTTATTATATAAAGAATAGTAAACGGAATATTATATGATGTTTCTACTTTCTATATGATTTGATTCATACACGTGTTTCTTCAATGACTATATGTGAAAATCTCAAATTAAAAATAAGCTGACAGATTATTGCACTCAGATATAAAGGTAATAATTAGTATGTATCTTGTTTTGGATTTTAGTCAATGACAGTCATTTAAGTTGTCATCAGGACTGATTGGACAAGTGAAAAAAATATAAGCTAGACTACATATAAGGTTTTTATTGATTATTATATACTCTCATATTCTTAGGGAAGTGTCCTGAAATGAAATGGTCCTAAATGCATAGTTTTACTGATCTCTGCCTAACATACAAAGCTATGTCAAATCCAGAGCTGTTGGACATGCTCATGTAAAGAAATCCCAATCCCTTCGAGCTACATGCTCTAGGGACCTAAACCTTGTCACCACAATAAACAGAACATGCTGGAGGGATAGATTTCTGTCTCAGAGGCTTCCCATACTCTGGAACAAACTATCTATCTATATGAGACAAAGCTCCTCATTAGCACTCTTCAAGAAAAATCTTGATGATTGGATGGGAGATAGGAAATTCACCCTGGGGATCAGTTCTGTGGCTCTGCTTGACAGGGGTACAGGAAAATAATTGTATTGGGTGGCAAAAGCCAGGGTACCATTCGGCTAGGCTTATATAGGCCCTAGGGCCAATAGCCTAATACCTACCTATGAACCTATGAACCTAAGTGAACAAGAAATCGGTCAAAGCACAACTTATAACTTCTTAAAACAAATATTTATTTTAAAATTCTGTCAACAAAAGTTCATCTATCAGTTCATATCAAATTTTACACAATTAGTAATATTTAAATTTAAGGTTAGATGTCATGTCGCATTTAAGCAGTTCTATATGCATGTTTTTTGTTTTGACTTAATACTATTAATAGTATACAACAATCCCTTTCTTGAGTCTCTTTATGGTAAGATATAGTTATTGTATTATTGTATAAAGAGTCAAACACATGAGTTCTTTCTCACATCTCTGCTTAAGGAAAATGGGATATTAATCACTTTCTTCTATTATTAACTTTAATTCAACTAACTTATATTATTATGTTTCTCCTGAATTCATACTGGAGCTCAAGCTCACTTTGATTCATTTTTTGGTTCAACGGATAATCTGATAGACTAATTCACATCTATCAGATTAAGCGTGACTTTCACTCCATGTTTGAAATAGTTTTTTATGATTAATTAATTTCTTAAGACATATGTATTTAATTATAATTTCTTATTTTTTTATTAAACTGGCCTAAGATAAACTATCATTATCACTCTAACATAGAAAGAACATGCATATTACCAAAATCATTCTCTATAAAATTATTAATAACTTTATACAACATTCAGTCTTGTTTGGACTTTAACTAATATTTACTGGTTTCCAGGTATAGGGATGGTAACAGTAAGGAAACACATAAATCTATTCAGCATAGTTCAAAAAGGGGTTCTAATTTTGGGTGGAGATTTTAATTGCATCATAGATAATTCTGAGACCACAAATAGTAGACCTACCCATCTATCTCCAACAGGGAAAGCTCTTAAAAACTGGACGGGTAACAAATTTGATTGACACCTTTGCATATAAACAAAATACCTCTTTACCATATTCACATAGAGATTATAGATTTAATACTCAAACTAGAATTGACACACTTTACATATCCCAAGATCTAAACTCAAAAGTAATTAATTTTACCATTCTTCCATGTCCTTTTTTGGATCACAATTCCCTCATTCTTAAACTGGAATCTGACTTTAAAAAAACTAAACATAACAACTAGAATTCCTGCCTACATTATTAACTTAAAGCAATTTAAATCATGGCCACATTCAGAAATAAATTATTTTCTAGAAACTAACCATTCAGGGGATACAAATTCAGTAATTTTATGGGATACCTTAAAGGCTTTTTTATATGGCAAAACTCTTTCATGGTACAAAAACAAAACCAAAGAATGGGAATCAGAACTGCAAAATATACAAAAAAAAGTTAATTGATATAAACACAGATGACTCCATTGATGCATCCACAAAGAAAAAAGGAATAGATCAACTAAACAACAAATATAATGAAATATTAACACATCAGACCAATCTAGCTTTAGAAAAACTGAAAATTAACTCATACTCACTGTTTCCTAAACCTATACATAAATTATCAATGAGAATAAAAAACAATCCACTGAAAATAGCATTACAAAAATTATACATGAGGGTAAAAGCAACAGAGCAGTTTCAGATATTAGTAATATTCTTGATGTTTTTAAGCATCATTACTCTGATCTTTAAACCAGTATTCCTCTGAACACTAATTCTATAGATATAGATATAAACTTATCTAATATAAACACATTACCAGAGAAAATAAAATTATATTTGCAACAACAAATTTCATTAAAAGAGATAGTTGATAAAATTAAGCAAAGTAACAATAATAAAGCTCCCAAAATAGATGGAATTATAAATGAAATATATAAATTACTACCAACCCTGCCTTAACTTTATTTCATAATGCCCTAAATGCAATTCATTCTCAAATCGTGTTCCTCCCTCTTGGAGATATTCTTTAATTACTCCTATTCTAAAGGAAAATAAAAATTCAACTTTATGTAGTTCATATAGACCTATTTCACTTCTTAACAATGATTATACAATCTTTACATCCATTTTAGTAAATAGGATCAAGAAATCCTTAATAAACATCATACATGAAGATCAAACAGGCTTCATTTACAACAGACAAACACAGGACAACATTCAAAGGATTCTCACTCTTATGGATGTTATTAATAGAGATAACAAAGAGGCTCTTTTAATTCCCCTTGATATTGAAAAAGCATTTGACACATTACACTGGGACTTTCTTTTTAAATCACTAGAAATTTTTTATTTCCCCTCTCAAGTTATACATTTGATTAAAAAGTTTATATAGTAACAACCTTACTTATGTAAAACTTGAGTTTAAATCAGAATGTGTCAAATTGTTTGACATGTTTCATGAAAGGGGATACCCTGACAAGTTCACTGACAGCATTAAACAAGAGGTCTTACAAGGCAGAAAAACAACATTTAAGCCTATTTTGGGTACGGGTATTTTAGAGAAAAATATGGGCCAGGGTGAACATTTGAAACTTGATTTTCAATATAGTAAAGCCTTTGTAACCCAATATAGTGCAAATTCTGGTCTTATTAGGAAGATTATTAATGATGAGTGGGCAGTTTTTAGGGACATAACTGACCTTGACAAGCTCAAGAATAAAAATGTGAATGTTGTATATAGAAGGGGGTACAACATTAAGAATATTCTTGAACATGATACTGTTATTAACAGATATTCAAATCAGCGTAAGGGCACCTATAAGTGCGGAACCTGTACGCAGTGTAGATTAATTTCCAACACTGACAAAATTTATTTAATGTCTAGAAACAGATGGATTAGGGCAACTTCTTACTCTAATTGTAATAGCCAGGGACTCATATACTTGGCAACATGCCAACAATGCCAAGCATTTTATGTTGGCAAGATGGAAAGATCCCTAAAAAGAAGGATCCAAGAACATTATTATGAGATAGCTAAGAACAATACTAACAACGCCCTATACTGTTATACTTTGGTATGTACATCTGCTAAATTTTCATTTTTTGTTATCGAGATGATGGCTAGGGATAATAGGGGAGGACCTTGGGAAATTAAACTAGAACACAAAGAAACCTGTTGGCAGATAACATTAGAAGCCAACAGGTTCCCTGGTCTAAATGATACTATTTCTATTGCCCCACTCCTCAAGCTTAAAGCAGGTAGAATATAATAATAATAATAATAAGACAGTATTTATACATATCAAGTTCCATGTAATAAATTTTTCTTTATATATATATATATATATATATATATATATATATATACACACACAGTTTTTATATGTATTCAATATAACATCATATAAGTATAATGGACTATCTGTGTTTTATTTGATTGTCATTATTTATCAATATTTACTATATATTTTTTATATATATTCTAATATAAGTTTTGTATGAAATTCATAAAAATATGTTTGATTTTTATTAACATAAAAGCATATTAATGTTACAAGAATTTTACATTTATAAACTTTTTATTCAGCGATTCATTTCACCTACAGTGTTGGCGTGGTTGCAATTTCCTCTACTGACTTTTTGGATTTCTTGGTGTGTTTTAGTCAGTCGAGTATACTTTCAGTTATATAGTAACAACCTTACTTATGTAAAACTTGGTCCATTTACTTTTTAGGTCATAAAAATTGCCAGAGGTACTAAACAGGGCTGCCCTTTGTCTCCTATTTTACTTGGCTTAGCCATTGAAATATTTGCAATTACTCTTCATCCATCTCCAAAAATAACTGATATTGAAATACATGGACAATTCAACTCTAAAATCATGCTTTTTGCAGATGACATTCTTTTAACTTTGAGAATTTCAGAAGAATCTCTCAAAGAATTAGATTTACAAACTTCTAAATTTTATCTTAATTCAGGTTTAAGAATAAGTAACAAAAAAATCCAGATACATGATATTAAATAGAAAACATAACATGCATTTTAACTCAAATCGCATAACTGGCACATCAGTTTCATCCATAAATTACTTACGGATAACCCTGTGTGATAACATAAATATAACCATAACCACAAATGATACAAACATCGTATCCACTATAAAATCACTAATAGAAAAATGGAACAAATTGTTTTTAAATTTTGAAGACAGTTTACAATTAATAAAGATAACCTTACTCCCAAAGATAAATTATATTATCCAAGCCATTCCTATATCTCCAAAGAAAATGATATTAAATGACTTTAATAACATCTTACGAAAATGTTTATGGTTTCCAAAAAGAAATAGAATTGCTTTTCATCATCACAGTAGACCCTGGAAATTGGGAGTAATAAACTTTCCAGATCTTGATTCCTATATTAAAGCTTCCATTCTCAAATTAGCCATTAATTGGTTAGATCCCAATTTCTCATCTGCATGGAAATCCCTTCCTACAATCATCTTCTTAAATGAAAACAAATTAGCTGCTAATCTTTTAGTAGAAGATCAAAATGTCAATCTATGGTATATACTATGCATTCATTTACAATATAATCTTGCAAAGCCTACCAAAGTAAACTTAATAAATCATATGTATAGCAACATCAGAACATTTGTAAACACAAATCAAGATGTAAACGTCTGGTGGGAACTATTAATCCCCTTCAGGATGTCTAAAAATTATACCAGAAGAATTTACAAAAGTGTTTTCCAAGACTGGGAATCAAAACAATTCATTTGTTGGCAACATAGCATAAAATACTTAACAGCACTACAGACTCATGAAATAAAAAATATTTATAATATCTCAGACACATTGGATTATTTTACACAGTATTCTTTCTCACACTCAAGATCTTTATAGAATAATAAATAACTCTTCATTCAAAACTAAACCTAAGTTGATTCTTCGTAGTCAAAACTCAATATATAACAATCATAATTGGCCTAACTTAATCTCTAACCTCTACAAAATTCTAATAAATTACAAAACTATACCCAAACAAAAATTTTGGAATTTTATTGATAAAGGCCAAACTTTAAATTTGTCCCCAGAAGTCAAATTCAATTTACTATTCTCTGTGAAATTAACTTCCAATCTCCAGAAGTGGAAAATTTTATGTGGAAATTCTTACGCAGAGCTTTCTATACTCTCAACAAAGTTGTTAAAGTACAATCATCTACTACTGTTGTTTGTTGGAGATGTTTTATGGTATGTTAAGCCGATTGGGAACACCTTATTTATGGCTGTAATAAAATCAATAGTATTGGGTTGACATGGGTAAATTTTGTCAAGCTTTATTTTCAGATACATTTATTTTATCCAAACCCCTAATTCTATTGAAAGTAAATGTCATGAATACCATGACGAGAAACAATTTTTATCTCCTCTTGACTATTATAGCAGTGGCAAGAAAATGTTTATCTAGAAAATGGAAATCATCTGCACCACCCACCTTTGAAGAGTTTCTATTATTAT